>NW_019942907.1:166227-178850 GCF_002910315.2 Salvelinus sp. IW2-2015 | reverse complement strand
CCCTCTGCAGAGTGACTATATATAGGATGTACTGTGTTACCCTCTGCAGAGTGACTATATATAGGATGTACTCTGTTCCCCTCTGCAGAGTGACAACATATGTGTGTGTTCCCCTCTGCAGGTGGGGGGGATCCACGTGAACCACTGGAAGTTGGATCTGAAGCTGGGTATCTACACGCTGGTCCTCTACGCTGTCTTCCTGTGTTTCTCCATCATGATCGAGTACAACGTCTTCACCTTCGTCAACCTGCCCATGTGCATGGAGGAGTAGCTGGACCACACCCACCTCTGAACTAGGAATCTCCACTCCCTCAACCCCTAATGGCAACCAATCAAAATCAACGTTCCCCATCCTCCACCACGTTACTAAACCTGGTTACCTGGTTATCTCCTGTCTGACTGGTCACCTGTCATTGTCATAARTGACCTGTTGACCTCTTGATCTGATCCTGGTCTTTAAATCTTTTCTTTCCCTATGCTTGGACTCACTTTCCCATGAGGCTTTGTTCTGAGGAGTGGACAGACGCATTAAACGAACTGGACTCATTTTCAGACTAGTCCATTTTCCATTCCCCCATCCACACTATCTGTTGTCTTACTGGGCTTTCCTTAGCATTCCCCCACAGGCTCTAGAATCAACCCTACAGTAGTCTGCCTCTCCCAAACAACCCACACATACCTCCGTCCAGGTTAGGGTTAGTCCTAACCCTCAACATTGACCCTCACCCCTTCTCCTACTCTTCCCCCATCCAAACTTCTCCTCTTTTCATCCCCACCACACCGATCCACCCAAAGACCCTATGGAGAATACACAACCTCACCCTAAACCTCTCCCCCGAATCCTGCTTGTACCCTCAACCTTTGGAGGAGGAACTCTCCTCCTTCTCTTTCAGACCTGGACCCCTCTGACATAGTCCGAACTTTGACTTTTTCCAGATTGCTACGTCCCACCCCTCTGCAGCAGACACTCATCTTTCACTCCTCTCTACTCTTTAACTTTTCTCTTCTCTCGATCACCTCTTAAGACATTTTGTCAGGAAGGCTTTGTGTCTGAGAATACCAGAAGAGTATCATGTATATTTGTCAGGAAGCTTTGTGTCTGAGAATACCAGAAGAGTTTCATGTATATTTGTCAGGAAGCTTTGTCTAGAATACCAGAAGAGTTCATGTATATTTGTCAGGAAGCTTGTCTGAGAATACCAGAAGGTATCATGTATATTTGTCAGGAAGCTTTGTCTTAGACTACCAGAAGAGTTTCATGTATATTTTGTCAGGAAGCTTTGTCTGAGAATACCAGAAGAGTTCATGTATATTTGTCAGGAAGCTTTGTCTGAGACTACCAGAAGAGTTTCATGTATATTTGTCAGGAAGCTTTGTCTGAGACATTTACCAGAGAAGATTTCATGTATATTGAGTAGCACAATTGAAAACTTGCTGAACATGTATTTTTTTCTTGTTTTTGTATCGTATTTTTGTTTTTTAGAGTTTAAAAATGACTAGTATGAAATACCTTTGAGAGCTTGTTTCAATCATAAAGGACATTGCCTGTTCACAGTAATGAATTAGCACACAGAGAAAATGCATTTATTGTAAGGACTTTTGGCTCCCCCTCAAAGGGTGGAGCCCGGCTCATGGCGGCAACTCCAAAATCGTCGGTGCTGAATTTCAGCTTTTTTTCTTCTTGTTCTGAGACGATATCTCACACACCCCCTCAGACTGCACAACACTAAAGAAGAAAAAACACCTGCTCCAGAGTTGGGAATATCTTTGGACGGTGTCCATATTGGGACGTCTTTGGACAGTAGCATGGTGAAATGGTTATAGTATTACAGATAGGAATCGGTCTGTTCTTCTGTCTCCTGTCTGCTCTACCCCCTTTGACACCAGGGGGCAATGCCCCTCACTGATCTATCTGCATGGCAGGGGTCTCAAGCAACCACAGCCGTTTGGGTTATCAGGGAATATCTGGAGCCTCCGCAGATCCAGTAGTGGGCGACATAGGTGTCTCTCTCTGAATTACATGTAGATATTGCACTTTAAAACAAGCAAAGCTGTCGCCTCTCTTTCTGAATCAACTAGTGCTTCCTGTGTGTGTGTGTGGGGGGGGGATGTACTGTACTGTGTGTTGTGTGAGAGAATGCGAGGGTGTGGGGGGTGTACTGTGGGTTTGTTGTGAGAGAATGACGAGGGGGTGTGCTGACTTGACGCCCCCAGGTTGGTCTCACCGCCTCCCCTTCCCTAAAGACTTGAACCTCCAACATCGTGAGCACATACCATTTCTGTCTGCAGTGCAATGCATGTTGGACAATAAATGCAGGCTCCTCCATGGCACGACCCCCCCCCCCCCCCCCGCGCACCCACTTTATAAATAAACGGCAGCTACAGGCTACTGCAATCTAAGACATTTGACATCATGCAAAAACACCTGCAGGAACTTAGTCTACAATAAGCTGGAGAGACCTTGCATTGATAGGGGAGTGTTAAAGATGAGGACTTATCTTTCCCTTTTTTGTGTTGGCAGCAGGTACTTGTATATGCAATCTCAACGTAATGCGTGTTGGACTCTGGAGGAACTCCATTGGCGTTGCCATAACGTTAGTGGAACATTTGAGCTCACTGGTCTGAATGACCTGCTAAAGGACCGAGCCAGAGACATGGAGGAAAGGTTCTGGAACGGGAGATTCTGTGTGTGCTGGGGAGTCCACCCTCTGGTACAAGGGCATTACTCAATCACCAACTCTACTGAGGAGCGGAGGGGAAGGACTCCTGCTGGGAAACACCCACCCAGGCTGGCTACAGATGGTTAGTCCAGAATCCTCTGAACTTTCTGGAAGTTTTCCTTCTCATGAAAGAACTTTGTGAGATGAGTTCTCCCCTTTGTGTGAAGGACCTGAGGAGCAGACATTTTAGTAGCAGGACCCCTAAACTGATACTCTGGGGGGAGGGGGGGTAGACTCGCTGTGTTCTTTTGAAAGAGAGTGACCACACAGGTCCTCAAGACTCTACTGGCCCCCCTTCTTTATCCCCCATCTCATCACACCCCTATGCTCCTCCGACCCCCCCCCCCCCCCCCACCCTTCTCGACCATCAGCTTATAGCAGTGACCCCCACTGCTCTGTATATACCCCAGTGGGTCTTTTCCCCATAGAAGAATGACTATTCTCTGCTAGTGCCATTCTGATTCTCATCGTTGTCTTCTTCCTAACGATCACTGCATTCTCAATCTTTTCACTGGTTCTTATTAACTGTACATACATAGATATTTTTTGAACATATGATGCTCGCTTTTTGGGTCAAGAGTATACCTGATTTCCTTTGTACATTTCTCTTTGTCTTGGTTTTGAGCGGTGGGTTTGGGTCTGTGTACAACACCTGTGTGGTCATGTCTTTGGTCCAATCCCCAATGGACCCCTAGACCCTAAACCCTAGGTACTTGTGGAGAGCTGAGAGGGTTTGACAGCTGTCAGTCATATGCTTTGCTCGGAAGTTTCACCATATTGTGTTAATACCAGTCAAATCCTCTCAGATCTCCACTAGTGTAGGGTTGCTTTAAATTGGTCCCTCGGTGCCAGGTCCTGAGAGTGACAACGGGTGTATTCATTAGTTAGACCGCTGCAAAATGTTTTGAAACTGAAACTGTTTACTTTAAACGGAAAATGTTTTGCAACGAAAACGAGAGTTTCTATTGGACAAATTCAGGTAGGTCCCTCCCTGTTTGGTTCCTAGAGTAAACGGTTTCTTTTAAAGAAATGTTTTGCAACGGTCAAAACGATTTGTAAAGGTCTGCACCTAATGAATACTCCTCAGCACAGCAGGTCACACTGCTCTTACTGCTTGACTATCCTAACTCATCTAACACCCACACACACCACTGTGTAATAATTCTCTGGGCAATCTGCCGCATAACTTTATCACTTTTTAAAAAGAAGTAGAGTTCAGATGCCATACATGTCATAGCTCTGCATCGAAAATACAGATTGTATGGAAACCATGTTGTACAAAATAAAAGCGCACATATCTACACACACACGCACACACACACACACACACACACACACACTCCCCCCATGGCAAAAATGACCATAAACCTAATTTATAATCTAGTAGTGTGATTTAATTTTAAACTTTTCCTGAGTGTGTGTGTGTTATAAAGACTGTATTGCTCTGTTTACTAAACTATAGTTAAATCATCTCTTTATAGCACACTTTGTTGAAGAAAAGTTAATTGTCAAACTAACAGATTATAGAGGGTTACTGAATTTTTTTGCGCTCAGCAACAATTTGTTTGCACTGTGAAAATGTTGCCCATACACACACACACACACACGTATGTTCAATAACTATGACTTCTCAACACCGGAGTGGAGCTGTATGTAATTCTATTGAATGAATGAAACGACCTGATGCACTGTGAGCTCAATGTGATGTGGGAGTCATTTGTCAACCAATAAAAATGAGACATAAAACATAATGATAATATATTTAATGTAAAGTTAGTTAATATGAAACATTATCAAAAACATCTGTATAACTTATATGAATGTATTGTCTCGCTATACTGGACATATCCAACCGATGCATTTTACTGTAAAGCAATAACGTGAAAAAATTAAATGGCAAAAAGAATTCCTGTACATTTGTCTGTCTTTGAATACCCAATTTGTTTTAAAGTCACTTATTAAATGTAGCAATTTAGTATGGATTTTGATAACTGTGCTTTGACTTGAATTTCTCAGCTGTASTGTGTGTCTACATACATGGGCATTAATATGGAGTTGGTCCCCCCCTTTCCTGCTATAACAGCCTCTACTCATCTCGTTTCCACTAGATGTTGGAACATTGATGCAGSGARTTGCTTCCATTCAGCCYAAAGAGCATTAGTGAGGTCAGGCACTGATGTTGGGTGATTAGGCTTGGCTCGCAGTCTGCGTTCCAAAGGTGTTCGATGGGGTTGAAGTCAGGGCTCTGTGCAGGCCAGTCAAGTTCTTCCACACAGATCTCAACAAACCATTTCTGTATGGACCTCGCTTTGTGCACGAGGACATTATCTTGCTGAAACAGGAAAGGTCCTCCCCCAAACTGTTGCCACAAAGTTTGAAGCACAGAATCGTCTAGAATGTCATTGTATGCTGTAGCTTTAAGATTTCACTASAACTAAGGGAGCTAGCCCGAACCATGAAAAACAGCCACAGACCATTATTCCTCCTCCAAACTTTACAGTTGGCACTATGCATTTGGGCAGGTAGCATTCTCCTGGCATACGCCAAACCCARATTTGTGATTTTAGGCTTGGCCTACCACTTCGTAGCTGAGAGGTTGTTGCTCCGAGATGTTTCCACTTCACAATAACAGAAATTACAGTTGACCAGGGCAGCTCTAGCAGGGAAGACATTTGTAGAAACTAGTATTTGATCGCAGCATACTTAGTTTTCACTGAATACATATCAGCAGCCAGAAACTTTCAGATTTTTCATGTGAACTGCTACAGTTCTTGGGTTCACCCAGCGACGAGGTTTACAGTCCTGTCCAGAAGGAAGCACTCGAGGCACAGTCATTTCAGACCTAGTGGTCTGCTGGTGTCTAACTGAAGACAGTCATGTCCAGAAGGAAGTGCTCGAGGAACTTCTGTCCAGAAATGAAGCGTGAGCATCATGTAAGAGCTGCCTGACCATCACTGCCTTCCATTTTCCCATAACTTAACTACTTCAATTGATTTACACTAACCTAATTGAAACTTCTTTAGTTTTGGCAGACTATTTGTTTCATTTAAAGAGATAGTTAACCTGAATTACAAAATGAGACTGCTTAAAGGGTAAGGAAACCAGTATATAATTTTGTAATATGGGTGGACTATCCCTTTAAGTGAATCTCTAATGCCAAACGCATAGCTCCTTTTCCATCCCAACTGCCTTTCCATTTCAATGTTAACTTTGTTAAAACTAATCTATTTCTCCAAGATGGGTGACCATGTCCTGTTCCATCCATGCGCATCACGTCAGGGATCTGACTATCTGGATCTAGCAGCATGTATGGCCCCATGTAGCCGGTGATGTGTCTTCCTCTAATGAGACAGCCTCTTGGCTATCATTTTACTGTTAACAAGCTTTTCTCACTCTCTTTCTCTCTCTRCTGTRCCCTCTTCTCTCTACCGTGATCTTGTGCTCTGAACATCCTCTTCTTCTCCATGGCCCCTAACAAGCGTTCTGTTTGGACTGCTTTATCTCATGATTATCTCACTCTCTGCTCTCTCTCTCTCCCATTTGTCTCCTGTCCAGATCCTGAGAGAATGGTCTTGACTGTTTAGAAGGTTGGCCTATATAGATCTAGCAATCCAACTGCTCTTCTGGAGAAAAATGTTGTTCTTCCAGCCATCTCTGTGGTAGTATTTTGGGGACATTTTGTTTTTGTGTTTGTTATTTTTGACATGGTCCTGCTGTTTCTGCAAATTGCTCTGCTCAAAGTGATGGATGGTGGGCATACTGGGCTGCTGTTGCCTGTTGTAGTTTCTCTGAGGCACTCAAAGTACACRACGTACAAAATGTCAACGTTACCTAATTCCTTGGTTTTACCTTGTGATGATGTCACCAATATAAAGGGAAAGTGTCACAACCTCCAGGTATCTGTTTAACAAAATGAAATATACATAAATATATTTAGATTTTATTTTTTAATCTGAAAGCATATCCTTTGAATCTTTCCTCAAACCTGATGTTTCTTTTATAAAGGACACCTTATGTTAGATATATTTATGGTTTTATATAAATCTGAAGCTCAATACATATTCGTCCAGAACAGATTGTAAATGCAAACCAAAAAAGAATTTTACAGAACAGACTTTGAACTATTATTTACTGATGTTCAAATAAAGTGTTCCTCCAATATCTTACTGAGTATTCTGAAAAGTACTTTTTCTGGCTAGTGTTGGGCCAGTAACTGAAAGGTCACTGGTTCGAATCCCTGAGCTGACTAGGTAAGAAATGTCAATGAGCCCTTGAGCAAGGRACTTAACCCTAATTGCTCCTTTAAGTCACTCTGGATAAGAGTGTCTGCTAAATAACTCAAATGGAAATGTCCCTCGAAAAACTCCTAAGTGTCTCTGGGTCTGAATTTGCCTGATGACTCGTACTGAATTTAATTCCCCTGCTTTATCTATTGGTACATACATAGTCAGACTGTCATCCTAGAAGTCCTTTCTGCCGATCCATTCAGTCAGACTGTCATCCTAGAAGTCTTTTTCTGCCGATCCATTCAGTCAGACTGTCATCCTAGAAGTATTGTCTGCCGATCCATTCAGTCAGACTGTCATCCTAGAAGTGGAAGTAAAAAGCCGAAGAGACATTATTGCTCTCAAATTTAAGTTGGACTATGGCTTTGGGAGGTAGCATTCTCCTGGCATACGCCACACCATATTTGTGATTTAGGCTTGGCTATCACTTGTAGCTGAGAGGTTGTTGCCTCGGATGTTTCCATTCACAATAAAGAAATTAAGTTGACGCAGGGAGCTTCTAGAGGGAAGACATTTTGTAGAAACTGTATTTGATCGAGGGCCATACTTAGTTTTCATTGAATTGAATATCAGAGCAGAAATTTCAGATTTTTCATGTGACGTGGCTGACAGTTTATGGGTTACCCAGCGAGAGGTTTACGAGTCCTGTAGAAGGAAGGAGTCGAGGGAGCAGTCATGTTCAGACATAGTGGTCCTGTGGTGTTAACTGAAGACAGTCATGGTCAGAAGGAAGTGCTCGGAGGTAACTTCTGGTCCAGAAATGAAGGCGTGAGCATCATGTAAGAGCTGCTGACGATATGGTTCATTCTTCCCCATACTTATACTGTAATTGATTTACACTAACCTATTGAAACTTCTTTAGTTTTGGCAGACTATTTGTTTCATTTAAGAGATAGTTAACCTGAATTACAAAAAGAGACTGCTTAAAGGGTAAGGAAAGAGTATTAATTTGGTAATATGGGTGGACTATCCGCTTTAAGTGATCTCCTAATGCAAACGCATAGCTCCTTTTCCATCCCAACTGCTTTCCATTTCAATGTTAACTTTGTTAACTAATTATTTCTCAAATGGGTGACCATGTCCTGTTCCATCATGCGCATCACGTCAGGGGATCTGACTATCTGGATTAGCAGCATGTATGCCATGTAGCCGGTGATGTGTCTTCCTCTAATGAGACAGCTCTTGGCTATCATTTTACTGTTACAGCTTTTCTACTCTCTTTTCTCTCTCTCTGTCCCTCTTCTCTCTACCGTGATCTTGTGCTCTGACATCTTTCTTTCCATGGCCCTAACAAGCGTTCTGTTTGGACTGTTTATCTCATGATTATCTCATCTTGCTCTCTCTCTCTCCTCCATTTTGTCTCCTGTAGATCCTGAGGAGAATGGTCTTGACTGTTTAGAAGGTTGGCCTATAATAGATCTAGATCCAACTGCTCTTCTGGAGAAAATGTTGTTCTTCCAGCCCATCTCTGTGTGTAGTATTTTGGGGACTTTTTGTGGTTTGTTATTTTTGACATGGTCTGTGTTTCTGCAAATTGCTCTGCTCAAAGTGATGGATGGTGGGCATACTGGGCTGCTGTTGCTGTTGTAGTTTCTCTGAGGCTACTCGCAAGTCACAAGTACAAAATGTCAACGTTACCTAATTCCTTGGTTTTACCTTGTGATGATGTCACCAATATAAAAGGGAAAGTGTCACACCTCAGGTATCTGTTTACAAAATGAAATATAACATTTTTTTTTTATTTTTTTTATTTTATTTCACATTTATTAACCAGGTAGGCTAGGTTGAGACAAGTTCTCATTTGCAACTGCGACCTGGCCAAGATAAAGCATAGCAGTGTGAACAGACAACACAGAGTTCCATGGAGTTAAACTAAACAAGTCATACTAATGGTAGAAAAAAAAGAGATCTATATACAATGTGGTGAAAGGCATGAGGTAGGCAATAAATGCGAATAATTACAATTTAGCAATTAACCGGAGTGATAAATCATCAGATGATCAGTGGGCAAGAAGAGATACTGGTGTGCAAAAGAGGAGAGAGTAAATAAAATAAAAAGCAGTATGGGGGGTGAGGTAGTAATTGGGGTGGGTAGTTTACAGATGGACTATGTACAGCTGCAGCGATCGGTTAGCTGCTCGGATAGCCAAGATTTTTAAAGTTGTTGGGGAGATAAAAGTTCCAACTTCAGAGATTTTTGCAATTGTTCCATGTGCCAGGCAGCAGGAGAACTGGAAGGAAGGAGTCGACAAATGAGGTTTTGGTTTAGGGATGATCAGTGAGATACACCTGTGGGAGCGCGTGTTGCGGGTGGGTGTAGGCCTCGTGAGAGTGAACTGAGATAGAGGCGACTTTACCTAGGCATAGCCTTGTAGTGACTGGAGCCAGTGGGTCTGACGACGAACATGTAGCGAGGGCCAAGCGCGACTAGGCATACAGGTGCGCAGTGGTGGGTCGTATAAGGTGCTTTAGTAACAACAGAGAATGGACTGTGATAAACTGCATCCAGTTGCTGAGTTAGAGTATTGGAAGCTATTTGTAGATGATGAGAAGTCGAGGATCGGTAGGATAGTCAGTTTTTACTGGGTAAGTTTGGGCGGCGTGAGTGAAGGAGGCTTTGTTTTGCGAATAGAAAGGCGATTCTTGCTTTGATGTTTGGATTGGAGATGTTTGATATGAGTTTGGAAGGAGAGTTTGCAGTCTAGCCAGACACTAGGGTACTTATAGATGTCCATATATTCTAGGGTGCGGACGTCCAGGGTGGTGATTGCTAGTCGGGCGTGCGGGTGCAGGCAGCGACGTTGAAAAGCAGCATTGGTTTTACTAGCGTTTAAGAGAGTTGGAAGGCGGACGGAAGGAGTGTTGTATGGCATTGAAAGCTCGTTTGGAGTTAGATAGTACAGTGTCCAACGGAGGGGCCGGAAGTATATAGAATGGTGTTGTCTGCGTAGAGTGGATCAGGGAATCGCCCGAGCAGAGCAACATCATTGATGTATACAGAGAAAAGAGTCGGCCCGAGAATTGACCCTGTGGTACCCCATAAGAGACTGCCAGAGGAACCGGACAACATGCCTCCGATTTGAACACTGAACTCTGTCTGCAAAGTAGTTGTGTGAACCAGGCAAGGCAGTCTTAGAAAAACGGAGGCTACTGGAGTCTGCCGATAAGAATATGGTGATTGACAGAGTCGAAAGCCTTGGCATAAATATATTTAGATTTTTTTTTAATCTGAAAGCATATCTTTGAATCTTTCCTCAAACTGATGTTTCTTTTATAAAGGACACCTTATGTTAGATATATTTATGGTTTTATATAAATCTGAAGCTCAATACATACTTCGTCCAGAACAGATTGTAAATGCCAAACCAAAAAGGATTTTTACAGAACAGACTTTGAACTATTATTTACTGATGTTAAATAAGTGTTCCTCCAATATCTTACTGAGTATTCTGAAAAGTACTTTTTCTGGCTAGTGTTGGGGCAGTAACTGAAAGGTACTGGTTCGAATCCCTGAGCTGACATAGGTAAGAAATGTTAATGAGCCCTTGAGCAAGGTACTTAACCTAATTGCTCCTTTAAGTCACTCTGGATAAGAGTGTCTGCTAAATAACTCAAATGGAAATGTTCGAAAAAACTCCTAAGTGTCTCTGGGTCTGATTTGCCTGATGACTCGTATTGAATTTAATTCCCTGCTTTATCTATTGGTACATAATAGTCAGATGTCATCCTAGAAGTCTTTCTGCGATCCATTCAGTCAGATGTCATCCTAGAAGTCTTTTTGCGATCCATTAGTCAGACTGTATCCTAGAAGTCTTTTCTGCGATCCATTCAGTCAGACTGTCATCCTAGAAGTATTTTGCCGATCCATTCAGTCAGACTGTCATCCTAGAAGTCTTTTTCTGCCGATCATTCAGTCAGACTGTCATCCTAGAAGTCCTTTTCTGCCGATCATTCAGTCAGACTGTCATCCTAGAAGTTTTTTTCTGCCGATCCATTCAGTCAGACTGTCATCATAGAAGTCTTTTCTGCCGATCATTCAGTAGACTGTCATCCTAGAAGTCTTTTCTCTGCCGATCCATTCAGTCAGACTGTCATCCTAGAAGTCTTTTCTGCCGATCCATTCAGTCAGACTGTCATCCTAGAAGTTTTTCTGCCGATCGCATTCAGTCAGACTGTCATCCTAGAAGTCTTTTCTGCCGATCCATTCGTCAGACTGTCATCCAGAAGTCTTTTTCGCGATCATTCAGTCAGACTGTCATCCTAGAAGTTTTTTCTGCCGATCCATTCAGTCAGACTGTCATCCCTAGAAGTCTTTTCTGCCGATCCATTCAGTCAGACTTGTCATCCAGAAGTTTTTCTCGCGATCCATTCAGTCAGACTGTCATCCTAGAGAAGTCTTTTTTCTGCCGATCCATTAGTCAGAACTGTCATCCTAGAAGTTTTTCTGCCGATCCATTCAGCCAGACTGTCATCCTAGAAGTATTTTCTGCCATCCATTCAGTCAGACTGTCATCTAGAAGTCTTTTCTGCGCGATCCATTCAGTCAGATGCCTCATCCAGAAGTCTTTTCTGCCGTTCAATTCAGTCCAGACTGTCATGCCAGAAGTTTTTCTGCCGATCATTCATCAGACTGTCATCGCAGAAGATCTTTTCCTGCCGATCCATTCAGTCAGACTGTCATCCCAGAAGTTTTTCTGCCGATCATTCAGTCAGACTGTCATCCTAGAGTCTTTACTGCGATCATTCAGTCAGACTGTATCCCTAGAAGTTTTTCTGCGCTCCATTTAGTCAGACTGTCATCCTAGGAGTCTTTTTCTGCGATCCATTCAGTCAGACTGTCATCTCCTAGAAGTCCTTTTCTGCGATCATTCAGTCAGACTGTCATCTAGAAGTATTTTCTGCGCGATCCATTCAGTCAGACTGTCATCCTAGAAGTTTTTCTGCCGACCATTCAGTCAGACTGTCATCCTAGAAGTTTTTCTGCCGATCCATTCAGTCAGACTGTCATCCCCAGAGTTTTTCTGCCGATCCATTCAGTCAGACTGTCTTGCAGAAGTCTTTTCTGTCGATCCATCAGTCAGACTGTCATCCTAGAAGTCTTTTCTGCCGATCCATTCAGTCAGACTGGTCATCCTAGAAGTCTTTTCTGCGATCATTCATTCAGACTGTCATCTAGAAGTCTTTTCTGCCGATCATTCAGTCAGACTGTCATCCTAGAATGTTTCTGCCGATCCATTCAGTCAGACTGTCATCTAAGAGTCTTTTCTGCGGATCCATTCAGTCAGATTGTCATCCTAGAAGTCTTTTCTGGCGATCCATTCAGTCAGACTGTCATCCTCGAAGGTTTTTTCTGCCGATCGCATTCATTCAGACTGTCATCCTAGAAGTCTTTTCTGCCGATCCATTTTCAGGTCGACTGTAATCGCTAGTAAGTATTTGTCTGGCGATCATTCTTCAGACTGGTCATCCTAGAAGTCTTTTTTGCGATCATTGCAGTCAGACTGTATCGCTAGAAGATCTTTTCCTGCGATGCCTTCCAGTCAGACTGTCATCCTAGAAGTCTTTTCTGCGATGCCAATTCATTAGAATGTCATCCTAGAGGTTTTTTGCTGACGGT
>NW_019942907.1:157471-165523 GCF_002910315.2 Salvelinus sp. IW2-2015 | reverse complement strand
GTCTTTTCTGCCGATCCATTCAGATTCAGACTGTCACCTAGAAGTCTTTTCTGCCGATCCATTCAGTCAGACTGTCATCCTAGAAGTCTTTTCTGCCGATCCATTCAGTGACTGTCATCCTAGAAGTCTTTTTCTGCGATCCATTCAGTCAGACTGTCATCCTAGAAGTCTTTTCTGCCGATCCATTAGTCAGACTGTCATCCTAGAAGTCTTTTCTGCCGATCCATTCAGTCACTGTCATTCCTTCAGACTGTCATCCTAGAAGTCCTTTTCTGCTGACGTCAAAGTGAGAAGCGTTGTACAAAACAAGTCATTAGCGAATGGATTGTCTCTTACCAATCAGAGTATCAAAGCCAATGACTATTTCCGAAACGCCGCTTTGCCCACGTGTGTTCTGGCTCTGGCCACACCCAAAGGTTTCTCTGACCAATCAGAATGTCTTGAATGTGTTCACGTTGGAGATGCAGGCGGGAGGTGATCAAGTTCAGGTCGTGTTCCCCTGCTCAGACGTTTCTGACGCATGACAGATCTTACAACGCCTGGATATGTATTCTACGTATCAGATAACAACATACAGTATGTTATAGCAATCTGGTGCCTGACTGCACAGTTGATGACGTGGCAGCAACGTCAGGGGAACCCGACCCCAGACTCATCGTGGAGAAGAAACGTGGGCGTGGCGTTTGGCCGGAGTYATGTGTCTTGGTAGCCAGACAAGGTCTGAATACTGTTTCATTTGATGTGTCTTCTGAAACTGTCTGTGAACCTTGCATTTAGATTACATTAAAAAGCAATTGCTAAAAATTTGAGGTCAGTGATTGTCACCCATTCTGAAAAGCAGATTTATTAAAGATAMATTTCCAGAGACACGCACCATCATATTAATTCTTATTTGTGTTTATGYCATTCCTATTTTAGCATTTAGATACGACATGCAGGGAGAAATGACCATGTCACTGAATTAATAGACTTTCAGAGACTGCAGTGTGARTCTCCAGGGTCGTTTATATTAGGGCATGGAACAGAAAACGTTGTATTAAGTTTTGCAACAAAAAACATGTTCCATGGTTCATTGTGATGTGCATAGTCTCCACCCCGGTCACTCCCTAGCGGTTTTGACTAGATAGAATACAATTTATGTCAAAATTGACTTTTTGTAGCAGGTTAGGATAGTTAGGTTAAGGTTAGGGAAAGGGTTAGGGCTAGCTAAAATGCAAACATTTTAAACTTTTGATGTCAATTTGACAAYAACTGGCATATTTATAGTGTCATTGTCTATGGACTATTTCCTTCCTGGATTATTACACAGACTAAATTAGTTAATCACTCTGTCCTTTAAAGGACGGAGACGTTATTGCTCAACGTTAAAGGACGGAGACGTTATTTTGCATTTCCATGTGTGTTTCAGAGAGTACGCCTTTGGAGTTGAGTTAGGAGGATTTTGATTTGATACTGCATGACATCTGATTCCTTTGTGATTATGTATATGTTTTATATGACATTTGTTCCCTCCCATGTTTTTGTAATGGGTTTAGTCCTGACTGACCATTATAAACAAATCAGCTTTTCTTGTTGGCTAGTCCTTGTAGTCCCTCCCTGTTTCAATCCATTTTCTTCCGTTTGGTGACTAATGAACACAACCCATATCTAGACAGTTATTTGGTCAGGAAAGCTTCACAATGAGCTGTAGAGGTGAGGATTGATGAGTCTCACTGCTATAGGACCACAGCACTCCACTGGGTATGGAGTTGGGAAACAAGAAGAAACTCATCTTAAACTATGAACCCCATGGTTAGATGGGATGTCCGGGCAGGATGCCGGTAGCACGCTTTGGGTTTGTTCGGTTTAATAGGGCCAGACACCTCAGTCATGAGTAATGACCAAGCACACAGACGCATAAGTGTTGGCCAGGGTCCAAGACATACATTTGCTGCTGAAATATAGATTCATGAATTGTGTGCTCAGACCATTGTGTCTTTGACTCTCTCTTAGAGAGAGAGAGAAATGGCAAGGCAAAAACTGAATTTGGGAGAGAGAGGCCTAAATGGATGGCAGAGGTCTCAATGGATATTTTGGCACTGTCATGATATGATCCATAATTTAGACAAAGTGTTTTACTGCTTCAGAGAGAGCCCTATTATTAYCGCTCTGTCTAACCGTTAATAATCCTTGTGTGAATCTCTACTTTCACACCACCCAAAATAGTTTTACAAATACAAAAGATACACCTACATTTTAACACAGATTGCAACACAAAATGAGGCGTTTTGTGTTGCACATTTACCTGAACTAGGCTACGACACTTCCTGAGCTAAAAAGTTGTTACACCACAAAAAAACCTCTGTAGAAAACGGTGCACAGTAAGTGTGTCTTGTGTATTTGTAAAGTAATTTTGGGATAAGTCGTGTTCAAGCCCTACGGGCCCTGGTCAAATGTAGTGCACGATAACGGGAATAGGGTGCCATTTGGGATTCTCMCTCTCTCGCTCTCGCTCTCTCTCTCGCTCGCTCTCTCCCTCGCTAGCTCTCGCTCTCTCTCTCTCGCGCTCTTGTTGTTGACGAGGCCTCTAGTGGCGAAGTTGTGAATGACATGTACCCATCAGCGGCAGCACTCCAGTACCTGTATGTCGATATAGATGGGACTCTTGCTCACATTGGGAAGTGGTATTGTGCTCAGGGCAGCTAGCATGGCTAGCTAAGTGATTAATGGTTTGGAGCGTAGTAGAGTAGAGGATGCTCACATTGGGAAGTGGTATTGTGCTCAGGGTAGAGCAGAGGATGGAGCAGCCGGATGGGGATCCGAGAAGCCGTCAAGTCAGCAGGTTGGTCAACACCCACAACACCCGCACTTGCTCACTCTCCTGACGCTCCTCTGTCGCCTCTATGCATGCCGTCCTGAATTAATGTTGTCGAAATTGAATATTTCACAAAAGTTAGAGATGCTAAATAAATCACAGGTGGGTGGAGAGAGGAAAGCGCTTTCACGACCCTATTACGTATGGAGGGAGCACAATTAACTTCCTGATGCACAAGCTCTGGTTGATTTATGAATGTGTCTGGCGCTGCGAAGGGGTCTCGCTAAGGTGAGCTCCTGCTGAGGTGGCTACAGGTAATTTATTCCTTTTCCCAAGTTTGCCATTTACTTTCTCTCTCCTTTATCCACTGGGCTGGCAAGATTTATTCAAACAAAAGTGTTCATCTAACACTGTGTGGTGTCTTATCGGGACAGCTGGGTCGTGAGATAGAGACCTACTGAGAGCAAGGCTTAGATGTAACAAACCCATATTTATGCCATCTAGTAAGGCCAGTGATCTTGACAATGGTAGTCTGGCATGTTTCCTCTCTAATCCTAAAGCTAAAGTCTACATTTGAAAGGCCACTGCTAAAAAGAGAATTGGCATTCTTCCATTTGCTGTCATCTGGTGCGCTCCCTCTTCTACTCTTCTCTCTCTCTCTTCTCTCTCTCTCTCTCTCTCTCTCTCTCTCCTCTCTCTCTCTCCTCTCCTCTCTCTCTCTCTCTCTCTCTCTTCTCTCTCTCTCTCTCTCTCCTCTCCTTCACTCTCTCACTCTCTCACCTCTCTCTCATAACTCTCTCACTCTCTCTCATAACTCTCTCTCTTCTTCATATTCTGCTCTCTCTCTCTCTCTCTCTCTCTCTCTCTCTCTCTCTCTCCTCTCTCTCTCATATCTCTCTCTCTCTCATATCTCTCATCTCTCTCTCTCTCTCTCTCTCTCTCTCTCTCTCTCTCTCTCTCTCTCTCTTCTCATCTCTCTCTTTCTCTCTCATCTCTCCTCCTCCCTCTTCTCAGCTCTCCTCACAGTCTCTCTCTCTCGCTCTCATTCTTGCTCTCTCGCTCTCTCACATTCTCTCTCTCTGTGTTTTATTATGGTAGGTTAAAGGGTACTGTCACTTTCAGACCAGTCAGTTGATGTTGATGGGGCCACTGATGATTCTCCAGTGTGTTTCAGAGTGCTGGTATCTGTGGTTGATCTTTGCATGGGTCATTCTGGGTACACAATGGCACATTGTTCACGTGGCTGAACTTTTCTTGTCTCTCCATAATGCCAGGGTTGGCTAATGAAACAATGTTTCCATGGCAACAGCAAATAGCCCACCAACCACCATGGAAGAGTTCAGACAAGAGAAAATAAGAAAGGTATCTTTGGAAAAAGTGAATTCAAGTGAGTTGGTCTGCAAAAAAAATTGAAATCCATTTTCTTTAGAAAAAGAGAAATGAGAGTGAAGCCATTTTGTTGTAGACAGAAGTACAACCTGCTCAGAATGGATAAATATTCTGTCAACTTTTGAACTTGGMTTTTTTTTAAGTTCCATTCCTCTTCCGTATAATGAGTCCTCCAACAAGACATGTCTCTGTCATGTCGCCTCCCAGTCAGAGATTGTCGAGGTAAGAGTAAGACAAAGACATTCTTTGAATACTTTTATTAAAACATACACATTTAATAAATAATGTACATGTAGTAATAACGATAATAATAATAATACTTTAATACCCACTTCATCAATTAAGTAGAAATAGTTTTCAGTTTTCAGGTTGGATTGTACATTTATATTTTAACGTTTGTCATTGAGGCTGTCTGCACTCTGCATTCTTTGACTTCAAGGCTTACTTGTGGAGGAAAGTACAATGAGGTTTCTTTCACACCCACTGTTTACTATTATTATTATTACGGATGCTGCTACCAGTCACTTTTTCCTAAACCCCACCTACATGTACATATCTACCTCAAATACTTCAGTATCCAGCACATTGTAGATTTGGTATTGGCACTGACCCTGTATATAGCTTCCTTTCTTATTTCCCATGTTTTATTTATACATACATATATATGTATATATATATATATATATGTAATTATTATTATAATTTGTAAAAAATGTATTATTAGTTATAATATTTTGATATTGATTACAGCACTGCTGGGTAAATTTGRAAGTGAAGCATTTCACTGTACTTGTGCATGTGACAAGACTTGAACTTGAAATACAGTTTCACACGAGCACCCCTCTGCCCCCTCACACGTGTACACACACACACACGCAGACACACACACAAGCACACACACACACACGCAGAATCACACACACGGTTGGCTGCCTCAAGTAGAGTGTATAGTGCTGAGCTCTGGTGCTTTTAGCATACATTTGGTCGTAAAGCGTCACACTGACCGAGGCAGCAGATCATTTGGTCGTAAAATGTCACACTGACCGAGGCAGTAGACCATTTGGTCGTAAAATGTCACACTGACCGAGGCAGCAGACCATTTGGTCGTAAAACGTCACACTGACCGAGGCAGCAGACCATTTGGTCAGCAAATGTCACACTGACCGAGGCAGCAGACCATTTGGTCGTAAAATGTCACACTGACCGAGGCAGCAGACCATTTGGTCATAAAACGTCACACTGACCGAGGCAGCAGACCAGTTGGWCGTAAAGCGTCACATTGACCGAGGCAGCAGACCATTTGGTCGTAAAGCGTCACATTGACCGAGGCAGCAGACCAGTTGGTCGTAAAGCGTCAGCAGACTCCAGTTAGCTCCTTTCTCAGCAGAATTAAAGCAGAGGCTGAATTTCACTCTTCTACTGCCACCCTTCTTATTGACCCTTTCTCCTTCCCTTCCTCTCCTCTCCATCCTRTCTTTCTCCACTTCAACTTAGTGCTTCTGTAGGGCGAGTGGTATACCTCCTTTTTAAGGACTACAAAGAAAAAAGCCACGCAATGGACAGTCGAAAGGGGTTTTAGAAAATCACAGATATTCAGAGGAACAAATTGTAAAATTTACTGTTACACAACATACATTACTCAGCTGCAGAATAAAATTGTTCATTTAAAAACAAATAAAACCACAACAGTTCGCTCCTGTCAGAATCAAGAAGGTGAATCTTTATCCTTCTCCAATAGACAGACAGGCAGACAGAGGCTGAAAATATACCTCTAGTTGTTAAATCCTCTGTTGTTCAAGTGGGCTTGATAGGCAGAAGAATAGCATCCTGTCATGAAACCCACATCTCTCTTAATACCAAACTCTCAGAGACTGGATAGACAGAACGAGTCACACCAGAAGTTCTGTTTTAGTTAGTCACTCTAGTTAGTCACTGTAGTTAGTCACTCTAGTTAGTCACTGTAGTTAGTCACTGTAGTTAGTCACTGACGGCAGCGGTGGAGATGCTCCGCTGGTGTCCAGAGGGTCCAGTGCTGGGGGTCATGTTTCCATGTGTGGTGCTGGCGAGGGTTCGTGGGGCAGGTTGGTGGAGTTGGCCAGAGGCTGCGAGTGCGACGTGTGGGGTGTATGTCCGCGGCCCACAGAGTTCTGCTGCGGCTCCAACGCCATGGCGTTCTGCGGTTGAGGGAACTCCTTCACTTGACGCCGGTACTCCAGGAAGGTGGACGCCTTCGTGGCGATCGCCACCACGTTCTTGCCGACGAAGATGGTGGAGACTCTACTGTCCTGGAACAGCACCATGTTGACCCCGCGGATCAGGATAGTGACCACGTTGATGGTGATCAGGCTGAGGACAGGGTAGAGCATCATCTTCTGGAGCGACACGTGTTCCCCTTGCGTGGAGATCTCGCTGAGGGAGACGCAGGGCAGGGTGAGGAGGAGGACGTAGCAGTAGAAGAACATCAGCCCCTCGGCCCAGATGGGCAGGCCGGTCCGCTGAGGCTCCCACAGGTTGGCCTGGATGTCAAGAAGATCCAGAAGATCAAGAGCCACCCAGAAGATCCTCCCCCGCATGTCCTCCTTCTTCCTGAAGGTCCTCACATACTCCATGCTGTCCAGAGCCACTAGAACCAAGTAAAGCCCCGGGACACACACAGACAGTAGCAGAGTCAAGGCTTTCCGGGCCACCGTCTCCAGGGACTTCCTATCGGCCTTGCAGTTCTGGAAGATGAAGTAGAGCTTGATCTCCAGTACAAAGATGTAGAGGAACCAGAGGATCATGGCGTAGCCGCGGCGGGCCGTGCGCACCTCTGCGCCCACCCACACGGCCACGTAGCGCAGCACGATGAGGAAGCAGATGTCCCCGACCAGCACAATGATGCACACGCCGATCTTCCTGGGCCCCTGGTTCTGCTCCACCAGGTAAGCATCCATGAAGGCCATGCTGGTCATGATGACGATGGTGGTCAGGCACACGTGGCGTTTGTCCGGGGGCGGCAACACCATGGTGAGGAGCTGACCGCCCGCTGGCTCTCACCTCCAGTCCACGGCTTCCGAGTTTAGAAAAAGAACGGGTTCAGAAAAAGGGACATGGCCGTGTCAAAAATTTAAATGTCAAAGGGGGATAACGGTTATCCCTGGGGGATGCCAGTGAGTCATACTCAGTCCTTTGAGAGTCAGTCCAGTTAGTCAGTTCTGGGAAAGTTAGTCCAGTGAGAGTCACTCCAGGGAGTGTCAGTCCAAGGAGAGACAGTCCAGGGAGAGACAGTCCAGGGAGAGACAGTCCAGGGAGAGACAGTCCAGGGAGTGTCAGTCCAAGGAGAGTCACTCCAGGGAGTGTCAGTCCAAGGAGAGTCACTCCAGTGAGTGTCAGTCCAGGGAGAGACAGTCCAGGGAGAGACAGTCCAGGGAGAGACAGTCCAGGGAGAGACAGTCCAGGGAGCGTCCGTCCAGTGAGAGTCAGTCTAGTGATTAAAAACAGTGAAGTTAGGGGTGGTCAGTCTTTGCACGGCTGCTATCAGGTGATTTTTCTCAAGCCATGCGAATTCAGGAACATCATGTCATCACTCAGTGCAGTTCCATTGATCCACCTCTGCTAGTAAAGCAGGTGCCTCTTAGGCTGACGATCCATGACTCATACTGGGATGCTAATCTGCACACTCCGGGGGAGTGGAGGATACACAGAGAGGTGTGTATAGGACACAGTGGTGCAATGGGAGGTTGTATGGGGCAGAGAAAAGCAGTGTGTGTGGCTCAGTACCTCAGTGTGTGTGGCTCAGTCCCTCAGTGTGTGTGGCTCAGTCCCTCAGTGTGTGTGGCTCAGTCCCTCAGTGTGTGTGTGGCTCAGTCCCTCAGTGTGTGTGGCTCAGT
>NW_019942907.1:147086-157442 GCF_002910315.2 Salvelinus sp. IW2-2015 | reverse complement strand
GAAGGATTAGATCCTCACGTCCCCTCAGTGTTGTGTGTGGGCTCAGTCCCTCAGTGTGTGGTGTGGCCAGTCCTCAGTGTGTGTGGCGCAGTCCCTCAGTGTGTGTGGTGGCTCAGTCCCTCAGTGGTGTGTGGGCCAGTCCTCGTGTGTGTGTGGCTCAGTCCCTCAGTGTGTGTGGCTAGTCCCCTCAGTGTGGGTGTGGCTCAGTCCCTCAGTGGTGGCTCAGTCCCTCAGTGTGTGTGGCTCAGTCCTCAGTGTGTGTGGCGCAGTCCCTCAGTGTGTGTGGGCTCAGTCCCCTCAGTGTGTGTGGCGCAGTCCCTCAGTGAGTTGTGTGGCCTTCAGTTCCCTCAGTGAGTGTGTGCTCAGTTCCCTCAGTGTGTGGCTCAGTACCCTTCAGTGTGTGTGGCTCAGTACCTCAGTGTGTGTGGGCCTCAGTCCCTCAGTGTGTGTGGCTCAGTCCCTCAGTGTGTGTGTGGCGCCTTCCTCGTGTGTGTGGCGCTCAGTCCCTCAGTGTGTGTGGCTCTCGTCCCTCAGTGTGTGTGTCTCAGTCCCTCAGTGTGGTGTGTGGCTCCGTCCTCAGTGTGTGTGTGGCTCAGTCCCTCAGTGTGGGTGTGTGGCTCAGTCCCTCGTGTGTGTGGCTCAGTCCCTCACGTGAGTGTGGCTCAGTCCCTCAGTGTGTGTGGCTCAGTCCCTCAGTGTGTGTGGCTCAGTCCCTCAGTGTGTGTGGCTCAGTCCCTCAGTGTGTGTGGCGCAGTCCCTCAGTGAGTGTGGAGGCTGAGAGAGATTATTTTGTTCAGTGTGTGGTGGAGTCACTCTATGGGGCAGCACTGGGCACGGGTGTGCAGTGTGTGTGGCTTTGTCCAGTGGTGCAGTGTGTGTGTATTTGTGAATGTGAACGTGAGAGAGGAGTCTGCAGTGGCCAGATCCCCAGTAGCCATAAATCACAGAGACACAGAAGGGGGATCAGCGGCCCGTGGGGCCCTGGGTCCAACGCAGGCTTCCCCAGGGGGAGGTTCTCACACTGGGCCAGAGACGCAGCATCCTCTCTCCCCTCTGCCACGTGCCGGCTTCGTCACAGCCTGGGGGAGAAAACGAGGGAGGGAGGGAGGGAGGGAGGGAGGGAGGGAGGGAGAAAGAGGGAGAGAGGGAAAGAGAGGGAGAGAGAATAAGAGAGGGAGGGAGAGAGAGAGAGGAATAAAGAAAGAGAACTGTCAGCATAACTGGACTATATAACTCTGCGCTCATTGCCAAAGGCAGCAGGCAGTCCTCGTGCCAGGAGCCAGGCAATGTGTCAGTGTGGTTAAGCTGTAGTCTTGTCTCTTACACTTTAGGGAAGGAGGAATATGTTGCACCACTCAGGACCGTTTTAAACCGTCTGTCATCCCTATCTCACTGTGTAATGGGGAGTAGCAGAAGACTTGGTCCATGTTAACCTAGCATGCCAGCTATCAGAGTGCGGTAAAAGATGGTGGCTCGTACTAGAATAACTTCAACTGTTTGGACGTTTTCCTCATTTACTCCTACAGTACATTCACTCCTATATCAGACAGTCTATCTACTGTCCAATAATGTCTCCACAGGTGGGAGAAAACATCTATTCTCAATAAAAACGGAAGTCTCAACGTCAGTCAATAAAGATGGAGCATCTACCCGTCCGACGAGGAACGTTAGTTCACTTACAGTAGACACCATCGATTACGTGTCAGGMTTCCTCTCGGACTCTGTTGAATGATGTTTCAAGGTGCGTGAGGTTTGACCTGCTGAGTATTCATGTTGACGTGCATGTTGAGCGCTATGACAGGTGAGTTCACGGGCGCACTCACCAAGCTTCTGCTCCGACATTTACTGCACTTTGTTAAATATAATGGATGCTGGGCGTGAAACAGTGCCCGCAGGCGCCAGCCACACGTCACTCGCTCGCGTCATCCATAAATAACACGGAGAAGGAACAAAACAGAGGGGGAAGTGAAAGGAGTTAATTGAGCAGAAATGTCGCCTTCAATTGTAATTTGAGCATCAGTCATCACAATGTCAAGTTCTCACATTCGACAGCCATGAGTGCTAACTTCCTGTCATACATTCTGTCATAATAGGTTGGCCTATCTGTCACTATAGACAGTCGTTGGTATCAGTCGTATAGAAAGAGAATGAATCACGCATTAACCCTGTCACCTTGTCTACATTCTAAAATCTATATATACATTTATATATTTTTTTTTACTTAACTAGGCAAGTCAGTTAAGAACAAATTCTTATTTTGTGACGGCCTAGGAACAGTGGGTTAACTGCCTTGTTCAGGGGCAGAACAACAGATTTTTACCTTGTCAGCTCGGGGATTCAAACTTGCAACCTTTTGGTTACTAGTTCAACGCTCTAACCACTAGGCTACCTGATTCCCCACTAGGCTACCCTGCCACCCCACTAGGCTACCTGATTCCCCATTGGGCTACCTGCCGCCCCACTAGGCTACCTGATTCCCCATTGGGCTACCTGCCACCCCACTAGGCTACTTGCCGCCCCACTAGGCTACCTGCCACCCCACTAGGCTACCTGCCACCCCACTAGGCTACCTGCTGCCCACTAGGCTACCTGCCACCCCACTAGGCCTACCTGATCCCCATTAGGCTACCTGCCGCCCCACTAGGCTACCTGCCGCCCCACTAGGCTAGCCTGTCGTTATGCAGCATGCAGAACATAAAATATGCATGAAATACTAAAAGAAATACATTGTTTAACATTGAAATGTCAGCATATCAGGTATGTACCATGGAGCATTTCAAATGTACCTGAACTACTCTTGCACAAAGCTGTTTAACGTTGAAGTCTCAGCCCACTAGTGACCATCCTAAATCATTTGGTTTTCAAACTATCAAGAAAATGAATAAAGTGAATATAGTGACACTATGTACTGTAAATATGTTTTCATCCATCAACAACCACACACAGCCCAACTGTACCATTACTCATGAGAGAGCATGCTGCATACTCTTTTGTTCCAGAGATACATTTATGTTGCCCCCATAAGGCAATCAAACAGGCAAAAGGTTAGTACAGAGACAAAGTGGAGTCACAATTCAACGGCTCAGACACGAGACATATGTGGCAGGGTTTACAGACAATCAGGGATTATAAAGGGAAAGCCAGCCACATTACGGACACCGATTGCTCCCAGAGAAGCTAAACACCTTCTTCGCCCGCTTTGAGGATAAACACAATGCCACCAACGCGGCCCGCTCCCAAGGACTGTGGGCTCTCGTCCTCCGTGGCCGACGTGAGTAAGACATTTAAGCATGTTAACCCTCGCAAGGCGGCATCCCTAGCCGCGTCCTCAGAGCATGTGCAGACCAGCTGGCTGGAGTGTTTACGAACATATTCAATCTCACACTATCCCAATCTGCTGTCCTCACTTGCTTCAAGATGTCCACCATTGTTCCCGACCCAAGAAGACTCAGAGCTACATATATGTTGAGATGCAGCCGAGGCCACTGAGACTCAGAGCTACATATATGTTGAGATGTATGCCGAGGCCACTGAGACTCAGAGCTACATATAGTTGAGATGTATGCCGAGGCCACTGAGACTCAGAGCTACATATATGTTGAGATGTATGCCGAGGCCACTGAGACTCAGAGCTACATATATGTTGAGATGTATGCCGAGGCCACTGAGCTACAAATACAGTGCATTCGAGTAGAATTCAGACCCCTTGACGTTTCCACATTCTGTTATTACAGCCTTATTCTAAAATGTATTAAAAAATAAAAATCTTCAGCAATCTCCACACAATACTCCGTAATGACAAAGTGAAAGCAAGTTTTTCAAAATCTTTGAAAATATTAAAAATAAAAAACAGAATCTTATAATATCTACAGTTGAAGTTTACATACACCTTTGCCAAATACATTTAAACTCAGTTTTTCACATATCCTGACATTTAATCCTAGTAAAAATTCCCTGTCTTAGGTCAGTTAAGATTACCACTTTATTTTAAGAATGTGAAATGTCAGAATAATAGTAGAGAGAATTATTTATTTCAGCTTTTATTTCTTTCATCACATTCCCAGTGGGTCAGAGTTTACATACACTCAATTAGTATTTGGAGCATTGCCTTAAATTGTTAACTTGGGTTAAATGTTTTGGGTAGCCTTCCAAAGCTTCCCACAATAAGTTTGGTGAATTTTGGCCCATTCCTCCTGACAGAGCTGATGTAACTGAGTCAAGTTTGTAGGCCTCCTTGCTCGCAACACGCTTTTTCAGTTCTGCCCACAAATGTTCTATGGGATTGAGGTCAGGGCTTGTGATGGCCACTCCAAATACCTTGACTTTGTTGTCTTTAAAAACTTCTTGAACTATAGGGGTGCTGTTCCGCATTAGCATATTTGTGTCTCCAAATTAAACTGCCTCGTGCTAAATTCTGATCGTACAATATGCATATTATTGTATTATTGGATAGAAAACACCTTCTAGTTTCTATAGAAGTTGGAATTTTGTCTCTGAGTGTACAGAACAATTTCTACAGCACTTTCATGACAGTTTCAGATTTCAGAAATTTTTACCTCTGATCTGGGGTCTGTTTTAAGGCGACAGTGAATGCTATGAAGAAACGACACTGCCTACGTCTTCCTCTGGTGTCTGTACGTCATCACGTTTCATGGAATCATGGACATTCACAGCCATTATAAAAGACCAAAATGTATAGAGACCGTCCTTTCTCGTCGTGCGCCTGAAGTGAAGGCCATCGGACTTGCCTCGTTCCAACATCGTTGTCTAACCAGCAATTTTCTCCGGTCATGTTTTCAGTCGTTATAGTTGTAAAAACATCATAATGTAGTTAATTTGAACCGTTTTATAGCAATTATATCCGTTTAGTGCGATTTTGAGGAATTTATTTGTTGTGCACTCTGAACTTGGACACGTTTTGGGGTGTCGGTCGTTGGTGGTGGACATTTCGAAGGACAGAGGACATCTATCGACCAAAAGACGTCTTATAACATAGAAAGGATACATTGCCCAAGAATCTGATGGAAGAACAGCTCAAAGTAAGCAAATATTTAATATGATAAATCGTGTTTCTGTCGAAATATTTTAAACGGCATATTTCGCCATTTTGTTTTGGTATAGCTTCACTTGCCAAACCCTGTATTGAAAAGTAAGGATAATTTTAAAAATGTAAATCAGCGGTTGCATAAGACTAATTTGTCTTTCGATTGCTGTCAACCCTGTATTTTTTAGTCCAAGTATATGATAGCTTTCAATTAAACTAGATCACTCTGATAGATGACGTCAGACATATTGAGCTTGATTTCCTAGTATTTTTATTGTGTAACCACGGTTTGTATGGCTAAATATTGCACCTTTCGAGACAAACTGTATATGTATATTGTAAAATGATGTTACAGGAGTGTCATCGGAAGAATTCTGAGAAGGTTAGTGAAAAAATTAATATATTTGCGGTGATTACGTTATAGCGCTCTTTGGCTGGAATCGATGCTCTGTAACGTTTGCACATGTGGTATGCTAACTTATCGATTTATTTGTGTTTTCGCTGAAAAACGCTTAAGAAAATCTGAAATATGGTCTAAATCACAAGAACTGGGTCTTCCATTGCTATGCTTTGTCTATTTTTATGAAATGTTTTATGATGAGTAAATTGGTCATACACGTTGCTCTATCTATGTAATTCTAGTCGATTTGCGATGGTCGGTCAATTGTAAACTGTGATTTCTACCTGAAATATGCCACTTTTTTCTAACAAAAACTATCCTATACCATGAATATGTTATCAGACGTCATCTGAAGAGGTTTTTTCTTGGTTAGTGATATCAATATCTTAGTTGAGCCGAATTGGTGATAGCACCTGAAGGAGTAAGAAACTGATGGAGTTAGAATAGTGGTGTATTTTGCTAACGTGTTTAGCTAATAGATTTAACATATTTTTTCTTCCCTGTAAAACATTTAAAAATCTGAAAATGGTGGCTTTATTCAACAAATCTGTATCTTTCAATCTGGTGTCTTGGACTTGTGATTTAATGATATTTAGATCTACTTCTACTTGTGAAGCTATGCTAGCTATGCTAATCAGTGTGTGGGGGGATGGGGGTGCTCCCGGACCGGGGTAGAGGCTCGTTAGAGGTTAAAGCCATTTTGCCACAACCTTGGAAGTATGCTTGGGGTCATTGTCATTTGGAAGACCCATTTGCGACCAAGCTTTAACTTCCTGAGTGATATAATTAGATGTTGCTTCAATATACAGAGGTAGTGCGTACGCCCAGTACATCACTGAGCCAAGCTTCCTGCCATCCAAGACCTCTATACCAGGCGGTGTCAGAAAGGCTCTAAAAATGTTCAAAGTCTCCAGCCACCCTATATAGACTGTTCTCTCTGCTACCGCACAGCAACGTACCGGAGCTCCAAGTCTAGGTCCAAAAGCTTCTTAACAGCTTCTACCACCAAGCCATAAGACTCCTGAACAGCTAATCCAAGGGCTACCCAGACCCCTCTTTTACGCTGCTGCTACTCTCTGTTATTATCTATGCATAAGTCCAACTTTAACTCTACCTACATGTACATATTACCTCAATTACCTCAACTAAGAAGGTGCCCCCGCACATTGACTCTGTACCGGTACCCCCTGTATATAGCCTCATTATTATTATTTTACTGATGCTGTTGAATTATTTGTTACTTTTATTTGATATTTTTTACCTATCTATTTTTCACTTAACACTTATTTTTTATGAAAACTTTTTAAAGCGTTGTTGGTTAAGGGCTTGTAACTAAGCATTTCACTGTAAGGTTGTATTCGGCGCATGTGACATTTGATTTGATTTGATTCAACAAAGTACTGAGTAAAGGGTCTGAATACTGATGTAAATGTGACATTTCATTTTTTCACCCAAAAAATCTAAAACCCTTTTTTTGCTTTGTCARTATGTGARATTGGGTGTATGTAGATTGATCAGGGGAAAAAACTATTTAATCCCATTTTAGAATAAGGTTGCAACATAACAAAATGTAGAAAAAGTGAAGGGGTCTGAAAACTTTCCGAATGCACTGTATGTTGAGATGTCAAGGCCACTGAGACTCAGAGGTGCACTGGACATGCACATAGTTTACCATCTGACAAAGGCCACCTGGTGATACAGACTGTTTCACTTCTGTTTAAGAGGGAACACAAGACCACACTGCCATGTCCCTTTTCAATAGCCTAATGTGTTAATGCTGAAGGGATTTGGTACAAATGAGCAGCATTAATCAACATTGATCTGTAAATCATGAGGGACACATTGAGTCAGACAGATTTGTGCTTTATGGAGCTGACTCTGTATCAAGTTGCCATGAAAGCATAAAGGGAAAAAGTAAACGAGACATGTCAATTCATCTTTATTTCTTTTTCATTGGACCCGAAGACTCAACCAGAGGTTCTGGTAGGACCATTTACCTTGTGGATTTGCTCTTTGGAAAGCTGGCTCTGACAGTACTATTCACAAGGGCCTGATTCTGACCCGAGTTAAGAGCTCGTAAATGGAACGTAACTAAACATTTCTGCACTTTTCTCTCTACACGTATTCTGACCTTGAATTATGCATGATAATATCATGTTATTCACCTGCTATTTGTTCAGGGTGGAGATCAAAGAAATGAAGGTGTGTCTACAGATACTCTATATTATGACCTTGACTTAATTCACTCATAATTCCACCACCTTCACGTGTGAGGAAACCATGAACAAGGTCTAGTGAACCTTCCGGTTCCAAGTGGATAAAGGCATTGACCTTATTTTTTCTCATAAAAATAACAGTAATTTATACATTGATAAGAGTTATTGATAAGAGCTAGTTAAATGAGTAATCCATTTGGATAATTTAATTGTAACTATGAATTACATTTGTTTTAACAAATGTGAAACCAGTCATATGGCAGCAAACCTGAAGCATATCAACATATCTTCCCCACAGTAAAGTTTATGAAATGCTGTGCCATTATGCAGATTTTAAAATGTACGGCCTTTTAAATTGCAGGGATGTATTAATTATAGGCTACCTCGACTTTCTCCGTTTCCTATTTCTATCATGTTAAGTATTAGCCACTATCAGTATATGCCGTCAGTTGGTCTAATAACAACACATATTCAACTGCCAATTTACTGTTAGTTCCCTTCAGTTGGTATAGCCTACGTGATCATTCCATTAAATTCCATTGTTTTGTTGACTTCCATTTGATTCCATTTGCTTCCTCTGTAAATTCCGTCACAGTCATGTGGTTGTTGCTGAGGGATCATTAGTGACAGTTGATAGTAACTAAAGACATGTAGGCTAGTTAAATCACAATGGCGGGAGAGCAGACCAAGCTGTAACAGTTTGAACCTGACACATGGCGCAATACTTGTCTGTGTCATGCACACAGTTCCATGGTTAGTGCAGGCAATAGACTTATAGCTACTATGGTACACTGTTATTAGAATCTATGTACACTAATCTTCCAACGTTACTGTTGGAATGACGGCAATATTCAGAATGAATCAACCACAGTTTCTTTTTTTCTTTTGTGCGTAAATGCTCTCCAAAGCTGTTTTTTTATGACTCAAATACTTTCCTAACCCTAAACAATCTACAAGATCGCAGAGTCTTTTTATCTATGCAGTTGGTGCTGAAATGGAAATGCATATATTTATATGGATTTCTTCCATTGATCCCTAATATTCTGAACCCGTTCTTCATTTTATTGAGTCTGTCGAAACATTCAAACTAGAAGATACAACCTATTTAAAGGATGGCTTAAGATAAAATGTACTGAAAACCATATTGAATGAAAACTACATGAGAAAATCAGCAAGTGGGAGGGTTTCAGTGGTTTGATCAAATGTATTCAGGTGTGCGGCAAAGGAACCATACCCGTAAAGCCCTCATAAGGTACGTCTTAATACCAACTACTGAGAAGTGAATAGGAAAGAGTTGAACCCCTATGATTGTCCAATAAATACACTCATCTTTTATTTCTGACACGTTTGTGCTTTATGAAAGCTGGTAAAAAACTGTTTCAGTGGCACACAATGTTTTGTTCAGACAGTAGCTTTGTTTTTACTTTGCCTTTACTTTGTCCATCTCTGTTTCCTGTTTATTTCTTGTTGTTGGAAGAAAATACATGAGACTGAACTAAATACTCAACTTTTGACTACTTTAATACACATATAATGAATTTAACCTCACAGTCATTTCTGCATTTCAAATCCAAAGTGATGGAGTACTGAGCCAAAACAACAACAACAAATGTCACTGTCCCAATACTCTTGGAGCTCACTGTATACAACAGGATAGAGAGTTGGAAAGAGAAGGAGTGGAACGTGGGTAAGAGAGGAAATGGAACATGGTACGAGAGGGAGTGGAACGTGGTAAGAGAAGGAGTGGAACGTGGTAAGAGAAGGAGTGGAAAGTGGTAAGAGAAGGAGTGGAACGTGGTAAGAAAGGAGTGGAACGTGGTAAGAGAAGGAATGGAACGTGGTAAGAGAAGAGTGGAACGTGGTAAGAGAAAGGAATGGAACGCGGTAAGAAGAAGGAGTGGAACGTGGTAAGAGAAGGAGTGGAACGTGGAAGAGAGGATGGAACGTGGTAAGAGAAGGAAATGGAACGTGGTAAGAGAAGGAATGGAACAGGTAAGAGAAGGCAGTGGAACGTGGTAAGAGAAGGAATGGATGGGGTAAAGAGAGGGAAATGGAACGTGGTAAGAGAAGGAATGGAACGTGGTAAGAGAAGGAATGGAACGTGGTAAGAGAAGGAATGGAACACGGTAAGAGAGGGAATGGAACGTGGTAAGAGAGGAATGGAACGTGGTAAGAGAGGGAGTTGGAACGTGTGGTAAGAGAAGGAGTGGAACATGGTAAGAGAAGGAGTGGAACGTGGTAAGAGAAGGAATGGAACATGGTAAGAGAAGGAGTGGAACGTGGTAAGAGAGGGAGTGGAACGTGGTAATGAGAGGAGTGGTGGAGGAACATGGTTAAGAGAAGGAGATGGAACGTTTGGTTAAAGGAGGAAGGAGAATGGACACGTGGTAAGAGAGGAAGTGGAACGTGAGTAAGAGAAGGAAGGGAACGTGGTAAGAGAAGGAGTGAACGTTGGTAAGAGAAGGAATGGAACGTTGTAAGAGAAGAGAATGGAACGTGGTAAGGAGGGAGTGGGACGTGGTAAGAGAAGGAATGGAACGTGGTAAGAGAAGGAAGTGGAACTGGTAAGAGAAGGAGTGGAACGTGGTAAGAGGAAGGAATGGAACGTGGTTAAGAGGAAGGAAATGAACAGGTAAGAGGTGAGTGGGACGTAGGTAAGAGAAGGAGTGGAACAGGGTTAAGAGAGATCTCTCTCT
>NW_019942907.1:140484-143436 GCF_002910315.2 Salvelinus sp. IW2-2015 | reverse complement strand
CATATTCAACTGCCAATTTACTGTTAGTTCCCTTCAGTTGGTATAGCCTACGTGATCATTCCATTAAATTCCATTGTTTTGTTGACTTCCATTTGCTTCCTCTGTAAATTCCGTCACAGTCATGTGGTTGTTGCTGAGGATCATTAGTGACAGTTGATAGTAACTAAAGACATGTAGGCTAGTTAAATCACAATGGAGCGGAGAGCAGACCAAGCTGTAACAGTTTGAACCTGACACATGGCGCAATACTTGTCTGTGTCATCACACAGTTCCATGGTTAGTGCAGGCAATAGACTTATAGCCTACTATGGTACACTGTTCTATTAGAATTCTATGTACACTAATCTTCCAACGTTACTGTTGGAATGACGGCAATATTCAGAATGAATCAAACCACAGTTTTCTTTCTTTTGTGCGTAAATGCTCTCCAAAGCTGTTTTTTTTATGACTCAAATACTTTCCTAACCCTAAACAATCTACAAGATCAGAGTCTTTTTATCTATCAGTTGGTGCTGAAATGGAATATGCATATATTTATATGGATTTCTTCCATTGATCCCTAATATTCTGAACCCGTTCTTCATTTTATTGAGTCTGTCGACAACATTCAAACTAGAAGATACAACCTATTTAAAGGGATGGCTTAAGATAAATGTACTGAAAACCATATTGAATGAAAACTACATGAGAAYATCAGCAAGTGGGAGGGTTTTCAGTGGTTTGATCAAATGTATTCAGGTGTGCGCAAAGGAACCATACCCGTAAAGCCCTCATAAGGTACGTCTGAATACCAACTACTGAGAAGTGAATAGGAAAGAGTTGAACCCCTATGATTGTCCAATAAATACACTCATCTTTTATTTCTGACACGTTTGTGCTTTATGAAAGCTGGTAAAAACTGTTTCAGTGGCACACAATGTTTTGTTCAGACAGTAGCTTTGTTTTTACTTTGCCTTTACTTTGTCCATCTCTGTTTCCTGTTTATTTCTTGTTGTTGGGAAGAAAATACATTGAGACTGAACTAAATACTCAACTTTTGACTACTTTAATACACATATAAGTGAATTTAACCTCACAGTCATTTCTGCATTTCAAATCCAAAGTGATGGAGTACTGAGCCAAAACAACAACAACAAATGTCACTGTCCCAATACTCTTGGAGCTCACTGTATACAACAGGATAGAGATGTGGAAAGAGAAGGAGTGGAACGTGGTAAGAGAYGYAATGGAACATGGTAAGAGAGGGAGTGGAACGTGGTAAGAGAAGGAGTGGAACGTGGTAAGAGAAGGAGTGGAAAGTGGTAAGAGAAGGAGTGGAACGTGGTAAGAGAAGGAGTGGACGTGGTAAAGAGAAGGAATGGAACGTGGTAAGAGAAGGAGTGGAACGTGGTAAGAGAAGGAATGGAACGGAGTAGAAGAAGGAGTGGAACGTGGTAAGAGAAGGAGTGGAACGTGGTAAAGAGAAGGAATGGAACGTGGTAAGAGAAGGAATGGAAACGTGGTAAGAGAAAGGAATGGAACAGTGGAAGAGAAGGAGTGGAACGTGGTAAGAGAAGGAATGGAATGTGGTAAGAGAGGAATGGAACGTGGTAAGAGAAGGAATGGAACGTGGTAAGAGAAGGAATGGAACGTGGTAAGAGAAGGAATGGAACACGGTAAGAGAGGGAATGGAACGTGGTAAGAGAAGGAATGGAACGTGTAAGAGAGGGAGTGGAACGTGGTAAGAGAAGGAGTGGAACTGGTAGAGAAAGGAGTGGAAGTGGTAAGCAGAAGGAATGGAACGTGGTAAGAGAAGGAGTGGAACGTGGTAAGAGAGAGGAGTGGAACGTGGTAAGAGAAGGAGTGAACTGGTAAGAGGAAGGAGTGAAAGTGGTAAGAGAAGAATGGAACGTGGTAAGAGAGGAATGGAACGTGGTAAGAGAAGGAATGGAACGTGGTAAGAGAAGGATGGAAGTGGTAGAGAAGAATGGAACGTGTAAGAGAAGAGAATGGAACGTGGTAAAGAGGAGGGAACGTGGTAAGAGAAGGAGTGAACGTGGTAAAGAGAAGGAGTGGAACGTGGTAAGAGAAGAGTGGAACGGGTAAGAGAGGAATGGAACGTGGTAAGAGAAGGAATGGAACTGGAAGAGAGGAGTGAAAATGGTAAAAAGAAGAAGGAGTGGAACAGGTAAGAGAGAGTGGAACATGGTAAGAGAAGGGAATGGAACGTGGTAAGAGAAGGAATGGAACGGGTAGAACGGGAGTGGAACGTGGTAAGAGAAGGATGGAACGTGGTAAGAGAAGGAATGGAACGTGGTAAGAGAAGGAGTGGAACAGGTAAGAGAAGGAGTGGACAGGTAAGAGAAGGAGTGGAGTGAAGCGTGGTATGGAGGAAGGAATGGAACTGGGTAGAGAGGTAGTGGAACGTGGTAGAAGAGGAATGGATGACGTGGTAAGAGAAGGAGTGGAACGTGGTAAGAGAAGGAGTGGAACGTGGTAAGAGAAGGAATGGAAGTGAAGGAAGAAGAATGGAACATGGTAAGAGAAGGAGTGGAAGTGGTAAGAGAAGGAATGGAACGTGGTAAGAGAGGAAGTGGAACAAGATGGTAAGTGAGAAGGAATGGAACGTGGTAAGAGAAGGAATGGAACGTGGTAAGAGAAGGGAGTGGAACGTGGTAAGAGAAGGAATGGAACGTGGTAAGAAGAAGGAATGGAACGTGGTAAGAGAAGGAGTGGACAGGTAAGAGAAGGAGTGGAACGTGGTAAAGGAAGGAATGGAAACGTGGTAAGAGAAGGAATGGAACGTGGTAGAGAGAAGGATGGAACGTGGTAAGAGAAGGAGTGGAACGTGGTAGAGAGGAAATGGAACTGTAAGAGAGGAGTGGACGTGGGTATAGAGAAAGAGTCGGAAAATCAGAGGGTTCTCGTGGCTACGTAGTGGGGTTGTAAGAGAAGAGTGAAATCTCCAGTCTC
>NW_019942907.1:113726-140459 GCF_002910315.2 Salvelinus sp. IW2-2015 | reverse complement strand
TAAGAGAGGGAGTGGGAACGTGGTAAGAGAAGGATGGTACGTGGAAGCGTAGGTAGGTAAGAGAAGGAGTGGAACGAGAGAGGTGGATGGTAGAGAGAATGGAGTGGAAGGGGGTGAAAGGGTAAGAGAGGAGTGGGAACGTGGTAAGAGAAGGATGACGTGGTAACATGAAAGGAGTGAACGTGTAAAAGAGAAAGGTAAGAGGAATGAACGTGGTTAAGAGAAGGAGTGGAACGTGTAAAGAAGGAGTGGAACTTGGTAAAGAGAAGGAATGGAACGTGGTAAGAGAAGGAATGGAACGTGGTAGAGAAGGAATGGAACAGGTGTAAGAGAAGGGTGGAACGTGGTAAGAGAAGGAGTATTGGAAAGGTAGAGGAGGGTAGAGGGGAATGGTAAACGTGGTGTTAGAAAGAAGGGTGAATGGAAAGTGGTAGTAGAGAAGGGTGGAAGTAGGGAAGGGGTTAGAAGAAGATGAACAGATGTGAGAGGGAATGGAAACGTGGTAAGAGTAGGAATAGGAAGTGTGTAAAGAGAGGAATGAACGTGGAAAGCGTGGTGTAAGAGAAGGAGTGGAACGGCATGGGATGGAAGAGAAGGCGTGGAAACGTGGTAAGAGAAGGAATGGAAACGTGGTAGAGATCTGATGGAAGGAGGAGGGAACGTGGTAGAGAGCAGAGGGATGGAACGTGGTAAGAGAAGAGGAATGGTAAACGTGAGTGAGGGAGAGGGAAGTGGAACGTGGTAAGAGAAGGAGTGGAACATGGTAAGGGTAAGGAAGGAGGATGGAACTGGTAAAGAAGGAGTGGAACGTGGTAAGAGAAGGAGTGGAGATCTGTAGGGTAAGAAGAAGGAATGAACGTGGTAAGAGAAGGAATGGAACAGGGTAAGAGAAGGAGAATGGGAATGAACTGTGGTAAAGAGAGGAATGGAACGTGGTAAGAGAGGGACGTGGAACGTGGTAAGAGAAGGAGTGGAACATGGTAAGAGAAGGAGTGGAACGTGGTAAGAGAAAGGGTTAAGGAAGGAATGGAGACGTGGTAAGAGAAGGAGTGGAAACGTGGTAAGAGAGGAGTGGAACGTGGGTAGGAGAGTTAAAGGATGGAATCGTGGTAAGAGAGGGAGGAACGATGGTAAGAGAAGGAGTGGAACATGGTAAGAGAAGAGTGAACGGGTGGAGAGGCAAGGAGTGGAACGTGGTAAGAGAGTGGTGAACGTGATAAGAGAAAGAGATGGAACGTTAGTGTAAGAAGGAGTGGACCGTTATAGAGAGATGGAAGTGCGGAAACGTGGTAAGGAGAAGGGGAGTGGAACGTGGTAAGAGAAGAGGATAGGAACGTGGTAAAGAGAAGGAATGGAACGGTGGTAATGTAAGAGGAGTGGATGAATAATGGTAAGAGAGGGAGTGACGTGGTAAGAGAATGGAAGTGGAAGAGGTAAGAGAAGGAAGTGGAACTGGTAAAGAGGGGAGTGAACGTGGTAAGAAGAAGGGAATGGAAACGTGGTAAGAGAGGGAGGTGGAATCAGTGGTACGAGAAGGATGGAACGTGGTAAAGAGAAGGAATTGGAACGTGGTAAGAGGGAGGGGAATGGAACGTGGTAAGAGAAGGAGTGGAACGTGGTGAGAAGGAATGGAAAGTGGTAAGAGTAGAGAGAAGGAGGAACGTGGTAAGGAGGAGTGGAACGTGGTAAGAAGGAGGGAAGTGAGACGTGGTAAGAGAAGGAGGAACTGGTAGAGAGGATGGAACGTGGTAAGAGAGAAGGAATGGAACAGGTAAGAGAAGGAGTGGAACGTGGTAGAGAGAAGGATAAGGAATGGAAGACATGGTAGAGAAAGGAGTGGGAACGTGGTAAGAGAAGGAATGGAACGTGGTAAAGAAGGAGTGGAGGAAGGGTTGGGTAGAAGAAGGAGTGGACACGGGGTGGTAAGAGAAAGAATGGAACGTGGTAAGAGAAGGAATGGAACAGGTAAGAGAAGGAGTGGAACGTGTGGTAAGAGAAGGAATGGAACGTGGTAAGAGAAGGAAGTGGAAGGGAGTGGTAAAGAGAAAGGAGTGGAACGTGGTAAGAGAAGGAATGGAACGTGGTAAGAGAAGGAAGTGGAACGTGGTAAGAGAAGGAGTGGAACTGGAAGAGAAGGAGTGAACGTGGTAAGAGAAGGAATGGGAACGTGGTAAAGAGAAGGAGTGGAAAGTGGGTTAGAGAAGGAATGGAACGTGGTAAGAGAAGGAATGGAACGTGGTAAGCGAGGGAGTGGGAAAGTGGTGGTAGAAAGGAGGTGGACGTGGGTAGAAGGAGTGGAACGGTGGTAAGAGAGAGGAGTGGAACTGGTAGAGAAGGAATGGATAGTGGTAAGGAAGGAAGTGGGAATGATGGTAGTTAAGAAAGGGGAGGGAACGTGGTAAGAGAAGGAAGTGGAACGGTAAGAGAAGGAGGGTGGAACAGGGGTAAGGTAGAAAGGAAAGGAACGGGGTAGGAAGAGGAACGTGGTAAGAAGGGAGTGGAACGTGGTAAGAGAAGGAATGGAACGTGGTAAGAAGGAATGGAAGTGGTAAGAGAAGGGTGGAACAGTGTAAGAGAAGGAGTGGAACGTGGTAGAGAAGCATGGAACGTGGTAAAGAGAGGGAATGGAACGGTGGTAAGAGGAAGTGAACGTGGTAAGAGAAGGAGTGGAACGGTAAGGAAGGAGTGGAACGTGGTAAGAGAAGGAATGGAAGGTGTAAGAAGAAGGAATGGAACGTGGTAAGAGAGGAGTGGACCGTGGTAAGAGAAGGAGTGGAACGTGGTAAGAGAAGGAATGGAACATGGTAAGAGAGGGAGTGGAACGTGGTAAGAGAAGGAGTGGAACAGTGTAAGAAAGGGAGTGGAACGTGGTAAGAGAAGGAGTGGAACGTGGTAAGAGAGGAATGGAACATGGTAAGAGAAGGAGTGGAACGTGGTAAGAGGAGAGAGGAACGTGGTAAGAGAAGGAGTGGAACTGGTAAGAGAAGGATGGAACGTGGTAAGAGAAGGAATGGAACTGGTAAGAGAAAGGAGTGGAACGTGGTAAGAGAGGGAGTGGAACGTGTAAGAGAAGGAGTGGAACGGTAAGAGAAGGAGTGGAAGTGGTAAGAGAAGGAAATGAACATGGAAGAGAAGGATGGAACGTGGTAGAGAAGGAATGAACGTGGTAAGAGAGGAAGTGGACCATGGTAAGAGAAGGATGGAACGTGGTAAGAGAAGGAATGGAACGTGGTAAGAGAAGGAATGGAACATGGTAAAGAGAAGGAGTGGAACGGTTAAGAGAAGGAGTGGAACGTGGTAAGAGAAAGGAGGATTACGTGGTAAGAGAAGGGGGAACGTGGTAAGAGAAGGAGTGAACTGTAAGAGAAGGAGTGGAACGTGGTAAGAGAAGGAGATGGAACGTGGTAAAGAGAAGAGTGGAACGTGGTAAGAGAAGGAATGGAACGTGGTAAGAAGAAGGAATGGAACGTGGTAAGAGAGGGAGTGGAACGTGGTAAGAGAAGGAGTGGACTGGTAAAGAGAAGGAGAATGGAACTGGTAAGAGAGGAGTGGAACGATGGTTAAAGAAAGGGAAAGTAGGAAGGAGGCGCTGGTAAGATGAAGAGGACGATGGTAAAGAAGAAACATGGTAAGAGACACGGAGTGGAATGTGGTAAGAGAAGGATGGACGTGAAGAGAACGGATCGCGACATGGTATAGAGATTAGGAGTTGGCATACGGTGTAAGAGAAGGGTGGACTGGGTAAGAGAAGCTGAATTGCCTGGAACAGGTAAGAGAAGGGAATTGCGGACACGTGGTAAGATGTGAAGAGTGGAACGTGTTGTGATAGAGTAAGGAGTGGGAAGTGGTAAGAGAAGGAAGGTGGAAGGTATACGTTTGGGTAAGAGAAGGAATGGGAACTGTTGGTAAGTAAGAAGGAATAACGTGGAAGGTCAGGAGTTTGAACAGATGTAAGCGAAGATGGAACGTGGTAAGAGAAGGATGGAATGGTATGGACACGATAGCTAGAGTTGGAACGTGGTAAGAGAAGGGAGATACCGTGGGTATTTAGAGTGTGGACGTGGTGTACAGTAGAAGGAGTGGTAACGTGGTAAGAGAAGGAGTGGAAGCTGGTAAGAGAAGGAATGGAACGTGTGAAGAAAAGGGTTAGAGAAGGAGTGGTGAACGTGGGTTAAGAAGAAGGAATGGAACGTGGTAAGAGAGGAATGGAACGTGGTAAGAGAGTGGAACGTGGTAAGAGAGGATGGATACGTGGTTACAGAGCAGGAGTGGAACGTGGTAAAGAGGAAGGCAATGGAACGTGGTAAGAAGAAGGAAATGGAACATGGTAAGAGAGGGAGTGGAACGTGGTAAGATAGAAGGAGTGGACACAGGTAAGAGAAAGGAGTGGCACGTGGGTAAGAGAAGAATGGAAACGTGGTAAGGTTAGGGGAATGGAGATGCGTGGTAAGAGAGGGAGTGGAACGTTTGGTAAGAGAAGATGGAATTTTACTTGGTTCGCGTAAGTAGAAGCGTAATGATCACTCTTACAACCTGGTAAAGCCACGTTCCAACTCCTTCCCTTTTCAGATAAGACGATGAGGGTGGAATTCATCGTGCGTACTTAAGAGGTTTTAACGTGAGAAAGGTACCATATTCCTGTGCATCTTCGTGGTAAACGTTCCACTCCTTCTCGTAGACATGTTTCGGCATGGACATCGAATATACATTCTCTTACCGATATACGGTTACAGCATATGAACCTGGAGTGAACGTGCTGTCATAGGTAGACCAGGAGACTGTTGACCAAACAATGGTATACGAGACAGCGTAGTGGCAAACGTGGTACTAGTAGACACGGAATGGAGGAACGTGGTAGAGAGCAGAAAGTGGGAACGTGGTTAAGAGCATTCTGTATAACGCGACGTTCACGATGGTAATAGATGTAAGGAACTTTCGGAATCGTGGTAAATGAGAAGGGAGTTGGAACGTGGTAAGAGAAGGCGAGTGTGTCCAACGTACTGCTGTAATCGTAGATTACCACGCGCAGTGGAACTGTGGTAGTTCTCAAAGAGCATAATCTAGGAGTTGGCACACATGGTAAGGAAGCGAATGGAACGTGTAAGAAGAAGAATGGAACATGGTGAATGTAGAGGAGTGGAATGTGGTAAGAGAAGGAAGTGGCAACGTGGTAAGAGACAGGATATGGAACGTGGTACAGAGACGGAGTGGAACGTGGTATAGAGAAACGAGGAATCTCCTGTGCACATTCTCCTTAGCTCCGGTAACAATGAGTTTATTATAGTTACGCGACATTTTAGGACACGACGGGTAAAGCTCCATTCTTCTCTTAGCGGTGTGGTCAACAACTGCTCTTGGTATACTTGTTACACGTTTCCACTCTTCTCTTACGGCGTTTACCATCCCATAGCTCTTACCACGTTCCATTCTTCTCTTCCAGAGGCTACGTTCTCCTTTCTCTTACCAAAGGAGTGGAACATGGGTTGTGCGCCTACGACGTTGATCTCTTGTTACCCCGGGTTCATTCTTCTCTGAGCGAAACGTGGTAAGAGAACACACCGGGAGGTGGAAAAAATAGACCAAGGGTAAGAGTTCCACTCCTTCTTTTCCCGTTCCTTTTTCTTACCCACGTTAACTATTCTTTGCCCAGGGTATCAGAGATATTCTTCTGTGCAAGTTCCCCTCAATTGCTTCTTGGATCCAAGACGTTCCATTCTTCTCTTACAGAAGAGAGTATCGAGCATCACTCTACTTAGCGTATGTTCACAGTTCCTTCTCTGCCAGAAGGACGTGGAAAATAGTGGTACATTACGTTCTCTTACCAGGTTCGAGAGTCTCCTTCTTACCGAGGATGGATAATGCTGGTAAGCAGAAGAGTGGAACCAGGTAAAAGACGAGAGTGAGTGGAACGTGGTAAAGAGAATGAAACTCGGAATATAACATGGTTAACTCAAGAGAAGAATGGATACGTGGTAAGAAGAAGGAATCGGAACGTGGTAAAGAGGAATGACGAGATGTTGGAACACATGGTAAGAGAAGGAGTGGACAATATCCTTCTCTACCAACGTTCGCATTCTTTCTACAAGATGGGTTCCATTCTCTCGGTTAAGAGAAGGATTAACCTGACGTGTCACCACGTCCTTGCGTATCTAGTGAAGAAGGACAACTGGAACACTGTTCCAATCTTCTCTTTCGCGGTTCACGCGTTCACTCCTCTCTGTTACAGACAAGATTCCACTCTTTCTCTTTACCAATGGTTCATTGCCTTCTCTTAAAGACTTGTTGCGCCATTCCTTCTCTTACATGTTCATTCCTTTCTCTACCTAACGTTCAAATCCTTACTCTTACGTAGAGATCGTAACGATGAAGGAAACTGGAAACCTCCTTGTCGGTCTTTAGACAGAGGAGTGGGAACGTGGTAAGAGGAAGGAAAATGGACGTGGTAGAGAAGGAGTGGATACGTGGTAGAGAAGGAGTGAACGTGGTAAAGAGACGGCAGTTGGAACGTGGTAAGAGAGGAATGAACGTGGTAAGAGAAGATGAAGTGGTAAAGAGAAGGAATGGAACAGTGGTAAGAGAAGGAAATGGGAACCGGGTTCGGGTAATAGCCTCAGAGGGACGTGGATACGCTTGGGTTTTCAAGCACACAGAGAGGAGTGGAACGTGGTTAAGAGAAGGAGTGGTACACGTGGTAAGAGAAGGAATGGGAACGTGGCTCAAGAGAAGGAATGGAACAAGGTAAGAGAGGGAGTGGAACGTGGTAAGAGAAGTGAGTGGGACAGGTAAGAGTAAGGAGTGGAGTACACTCGGTCAATGAGAGGTAATCTGGAACGTGTCGGTATAGTAAAACAGAAAGGAGATGGACGGTGGTTGTAGAGAGGGTTTGTGGAACGTGGTAGATAGAGGAATGGAACGTGGTAAGAGAAGGAATGGAACATGGTAAGGGTTCCAGAAGGAGTGGAATCGTGGTAAACGGAGAAGGAATGTGTAACGTGGTACAGCAGAAGGAATGTGATCACTTGTGTAACAGCAGAAGAGGAGTGGTTCACTCGGGTATCTGTTTTACAGAAAGGACTATGGAACGTGGTAAGTTTCCCTTTCTTCTCTTCCAGTTCAGCATTTCTTACATGATGTGTACGATCCTCGTGTATATTCATAACCTGTCCTAGGTTTCTATTTCACCATACAGACGTTCCAGAAAGTTGATATCTTTGGCACGTGGTAAGTAGAAGGCGTTGGAACGACGTAACAGCACCAGCGAATGCTGGTATCAAGAGAGGGAAGTTGGAAACGTTCGTACAGCAGAGGAATGGAACGTAGGTGAAGTAGAAGAGAGTGGAACGTGGTAAGAGCGAGAATGTGGAGTGAACATGGTAAGAGAAGGAATGACCGTTGTAGAAGAACTAACCGTTGGTTAAGAGAGGGTGGAATGGTAGGAAAGTGGAAACTGGTAAGAGAAGGAGTGGAACGTGGTAGAGAGGAATGGAACGAGGTGAGAGGGACGTGGTAAAGAAGGAGTGGGAACAGTGGTAATGAGAGGGTGCGAACTGGTTAAGAGAAGGACGATGGAACGTTGGTAGGAGAAGGATGGAACGTGGTAAGAAGGGGAGTGGCTACGTTGGTAAGAGAAGAAGTGGAACGTGGTATAGAGAAGGAGTGGAACGTTGGTAAGAGGAAGGAATGGGAATCGTTGTAAGAGAAAGATGGAAGTGGTAAGTGAGGAGTGGGACGTGGTACCGTAGAAGGAGTGGAACCTGGTAAGAGGAAGGTCAAAGTCGGAACAATTTCATAATAGCGTGTAAGAGAAGGAGTGGACGTGGTAGCAGAAGGAATGGAACGTGGTTAAGAGAAGGAATGACTGAAGAGTGCGTGGTAGGAGAGAAGGAGTGGAACAGGTAAGAGAAGGAATGGAACAGGTAAGAGAAGGATTTTTGTGCCACGATCACCTGTGGTTTATTCGATGATAGTGACGTGAGATATTTACCCAGTGTTATATAGTGTCCTAGATACGCGCAACGTGTTCATTCCTTGTGCATCTTAAATAGTACTCCACTGCTTTTCGGTTACTCACTGTTAGAGAATGGAGTGGACACCTGTGTGCTCAACTTCTCATGTACACATATAGACACTAGTGATACCATCTTTACGCGAACTGTTTCCGAGACTACCTAGAGCTCACTGGAATGAGACACCAGGTAAGGAAGGAATGGACAGTAAGAGAAAGGGAGTGGAAGTGGTAAGAGAAGGCAATGGGAACGTGGTAAGAGGAGGAGTGGAAAGTGTAAGAGAAGGAATGGACGTGGTAAGAGAAGGTATGGGAACGTGGTAAGAGAAGGAATGGAAAGGTAACGAGAAGGAGTGGAACGTGAGGTAAGAGAAGGGTGGGACGGTGTAAGAAGCAAGGAATGGAACGGGTCAAGGAAGGATGGAACGTCGGTAAGAAGAAGGAGTGGAACGTGGTAAGAGAAGGATGGAACGTCGGTAAGAGAAGGAGTGGAACGTGGCTAAGAGAAGGAGTGGACACATGGTAAGAGAAGGAATGGAACGTGGTAAGAGAAGGATGTGGATACAGTGGTCCAGCACCGCAGGAATGGAACGTGGCATGAGAAGGAATAGGAACGTGGTAGCAGAAGGAGTGGAACGTGGTAAGAGAAGGAGTGGAAGTGGTAAGCCACGAAGGACAAGAAGGAGTGGAACGTGGTAAGAGAAGGAATGGAACGTGGTAAGAGAAGGAATGGAACGTGGTAAGAGAAGGAGTGGAACGTGGTAAGAGAAGGAATGGAACAGGTAAGAGAAGGAATGGAACACGATAGATTTTGGACAACAGAATGGATAGCAAAAACCATCTATGAATTTTAAGAGGTGGCACCATGAGCCTCTTTTATAATCCCATTGAATATTTGAATGGTTAAAACCTATTATGTAGAACAGGGCCAAAGTGAGAGATTAAATTCATAAAATGTTGATTAATTGACTGATTAGCTGAAGGCTGTGGATCATTAGCATGGTATAAAGAACAATGCACCCACATATACATCACATCATAATTTATTAACTGACATGAATTATAAATGTCGTCAGAGATGGTTTCCCTAATGAATGGATTAGTGGCTTTACACCCGTGATAACTTGAGCCCAGTAAATTGGACAACTTGGACCTCTTTGGGAATTAAAACTTTAGCCGTAAAATGGGGAATCGTGAGATGTCATCAACGGTTCAATGCTACGTAGCATGTGGTGAAGTGAAGACGGAAAGATGTGATTCATTTAGCCAGTAATGGATGATTGTTAATCCGTTTTATCACGTTTCCTGTGAAATCGCCTTAGTAAGCGGAGACCTGGAGGGACGTGCGTTGCAGCGCTTTGCATATCAATTCTATTAGCACATCCGTAATGTGGAGCTCATCCTCTGTAGAGCCACGTTGGGGTTTAGCATAGAGTTAGACTAAGTATAATGGACATTCCAGGACAATGATCCATTAAGTGGATTGGCAGTCATATTGGATGTACTGTTTACAGTGTGTGATGAATTAACACTTGTCACCTTAGGAATTGATATGCAACCAATTATCTCTCTGCTTTATCACTTAACATCTCAGAATGACATGTTCTACACGCAACAACAACACTATGGACCACAATATCTACTCTACCTATTATATTTCTATGGCAGTCTTGCTGTCTTGTTGTTCTAGACGTTCAGGGTTCTATCCAGACTCTCCGTCAGGCCCAGCCATGAATCACACCAAGGACAGAGGTCGGGGAAGGCAGTGGCAGTAATGCACCAATTTGTTGCTTTGCCAACTGCTATAAAACCCCACAGCCTGGAGAAGGGAAGAGAGGACAGGTGTAAAACCACGGCCTGGAGAAGGGAAGAGAGGACAGGTGGTAACACCACGGCGGAGAAGGGAAGAGAGGACAGTGTAACACCACGGCCTGGAGAAGGGAAGAGAGGAACAGCGTGTAACCCACAGGCCCTGGAGAAGGGAAGATAGGACAGGTGTAACACCACGGCTGTGAAGGAAGAAGGCAGGTTAACACAGGCTGGAGAAGGGAAGAGACGGACAGGTGTAACACCACGCCTGGAGAAGGGAAAGGAGGACAGGTTAACACCACAGCCTGGAGAAGGGAAGAGAGGACAGGTGTAACACCACGGCCTGGAGAAGTGACGAGGACAGGTGTAACACCACGGCCTGGAGAAGGGAAAGAGGACAGGTGTACCACCACAGCCTGGAGAAGGGAAGAGAGGACAGGTGTAACACACAGCCTGGAAGGGAAGAGAGGAAGGTGTAACCCCAGCCTGGAGTAGGGAAGAGCGGACAGGTGTAACACCACGGCCTGGAGAAGGAAGATGAGGAGCAGGTGTAACCAACAGCCTGGAGAAGGGAAGAGAGGAAGGTGTACCACCAACAGCCTGGAGAAGGGAAGAGAGGACAGGTGTAACACCACGGCCTGGAGAAGGGAAGAGAGGACAGGTGTAACACCACAGCCTGGAGAAGGGAAGAGAGGACAGGTGTACCAGGGGATAAGGGAAAAGATGGCATGAAAAGGTCACCCAGAGCTCTAATAGCTATCTACGTTTAAGAAAACACAGAACTTCAGGGGACTTAGAAAAGGATTTACAGCTAGCCTATTTGAGGTGCTCTGACATTTTTCTTTCAGGTTTCGGCTTTTATGTTGGATTAGTGTGCTCTCTCAGTTCCTACTTTTCAAATGACTGTTGGTTGTTTGACAGATATGTTAGCTTTGTGCCCAAGGGCATGGAAGTAATTAAAAACGAACTAGAAGTAGTTTCCACAGAAGTCAATGTTCTTTTGGAAAGTTTGTTTGGTGAGCTGTTGCCTTGAGATAGACGTATGTTTTTGGCAACAGCGCCTTGGAAACTCCATCCCTCATATAAAGAATTGGCCATCTGCCTCTTTACCTCCATGTCTTCCAAAACGGTTTACTGTTTACGCCTTTGGGAAGACACATTATATATTAAATATATCTTTACCACAGTARGCGGCTTGACTGCACCCCTAAACCAGCTTCCTCCTCCCACTCAAAACACTTGAGGTGGATTAAATACAGCGTGTTCTCTTCTGTGTTTGATTTAATTCCGTGGTTTACTACTTTACTTCAATGTCAAATCCACTGCAGTGGGGGACAGCTTGGATCTGCTGTGACTGCAGAGTCCGTTTTGTCAGATATTTACGTCTGGCTGTCTTCATTAGTCTCCAGAATGAGATCCATATGTCGGTCTGGCTCTCCGCCATCGCTCTCCTTCCCAGCAGGTGCGTTCTGATTCTGACGTCCTTTTGTGTTGGGGCTGAGCAGGACGCAACGCTCTGCCAGTTTTGTGGCAGATTGCCCCAGACCCTCCCTGTACAAGACAGAGGAACTCTACACACAGCACCCCCTCTCTCTACCCTGTTAACGTCCCATTGAAGGGGAGGAGGAGGCTGACAGGATGGTTATCGTTGGGCAATGTCTTTTTCACATCCATGTCCATCACTTCCCAATCACATGCCGGAATCAAACCGAACCACATGCTGCTTGCACTGATCACATGCAGCGCATGGAGTTTTAATAGCACAGTAAAGCATCCCAGCCCAACAATCTGAGTAGCTAGGCCTGTTATGCCACCCGCTGGGGCCAATCATAGCAGGCCTGCGTATCAGACCTGGGGCCAGATCATAGCAGGCCTGCGTATCAGACCTGGGGCCAGATCATAGCAGGCCTGCGTATCAGACCTGGGTCCAGATCATAGCAGGCCTGCGTATCAGACCTGGGGCCAGATCATAGCAGGCCTGCGTATCAGACCTGGGGCCAGATCATAGCAGGCCTGCGTATCAGACCTGGGTCCAGATCATATATGAGCGTTTGATTGAGCATGTCTATAGTGCCAGATGGGGTGGGGTTGGGACCTTTCCCACTGGGCACACACTGGTTGAATCAACATTGTTTCCTCGTCATTTCAATGAAAATCCCGTTGAACCAACGTGGAATAGACGTGAATTGATGTCTGTGCCCTGTGGGTTATGACTCTTCCATTGAGCTCCATTGCATCGGGCAAGCTCAGTGTAGCGCGGCTATATTACATCAGAGAGAACTATCTGCTGACTGTGATTAGCACGTTAGCGTTTTTCCTTATGAGTCTCGTTCTGGAGGCAGCTCTGCAGAGTGGTCACGAGCTGGCATAGCCACGAAGTCATCACATCTGATTTTAAACTTAACCTTAACCACACTGCTAAAGCTAATGCCTAAAGCTAACCTTAAATTAAGCACTTTTTTTCATGAGTTTTATCGCTCAGTTCTGTCTCAAGGACTAGGCTCAGGACTAAACGTCAACCTGCATGTGATTACCCCTAATAGATTACTGTGTGTGGCACACTGTATGTTTTTCATTGATTTAATCAATCTATTGATTTAACGTATGTAATTCGAAGGACTCGGTTTCCCTCATGGAGCTCCCAATGCATAATAATTCCAAATGTATAGTCACTTAACAGCTGGAGGTAAGTGTGGAAGTTGCCTGCTCTTTCGTTTCCTGGCATTTTGTTATCATTATTTCAGCCTTATTTTTGTTCAGTCGTTTTGTGAAAAAAAATATTCAGAAGTCACTTTATGCAATTTAATGAGAGGCTTGGGTGTTCAGCATGAAAACAACACCCTGTTCAGATATTACCGCACATCTTAAAAGCCCATTCTTCTCTCGGTCGCCTTACATTATTAGTGTGGTATCGCGGTATAATTTGGCTATAATTGCTTGTGAGGTTGCGGTGGGGCGGAATACTGAGTAGGACAACCTTTGAGGAAAGAGGCTTGTAGTGTCTGTAGCTGTGGCTAGGCTTATTTTACCGTTCATTACAGTGGATCAAGGTTGACGCTCACTCTCTGCAGCAGTCTGTCATATTGTATGTTCAAAGAATTTGAAGATTTCAATGCACTCTGCTGTGATCAGGATTCCTGAKGCGTATTCAAGCGCTTGCGCGTTTTTAACGATTAAGATGATCCAAATCAAATATATTGAACATGACACTGGTTGAATGCACCAAAAGACTTCCCTTACATTCCCCTAGGTTACATCATGTCTAAAGGCCCTCATCAATCTCTCACTCAAACTCAGTCTCAAACATAAAAGACAGGGTGCTTTTCACCTTGACAGACATGTCTTATTCTCCTTTTCCAACCTTCAAAGGGCTATAAATGAGAGAAACATCAATCGTGGTGCATTTTTTATTCACAAAGCTAGGAACTCAAAGAGAACCATGCCAATGTGAGTCATCATCAGCCCTCTGACATCACAATCCTCCTGACAGTATAATGCAGGGGAGGAACGAATACTACGCATTGGGGCCACACTCCTCACACAAGGATAGACCTATATTGTAGATATTCCTGTAACAGTTCCCATCTATCCTTCATGCCTTAAACTGGTAACAAGCCATGTAATAAAACAGCCTACCTTTTAAGTGGAATTCTCCCTCAGTGAGAGTTAGAATCATATTGATTTTTCCTGTGCAAAACATGGCATATTTCTCTAATGATGATTTGGTGCTCTGATTACCTCGGGCCAATAGGAAGTTTAATCCACTGTTATGCAGGGGAGACTCCACTTTAATCTTTGTGTCAACATACTCTCCTTAAACTTCCTATTTTGCTGCTGGCTCGCTCTCTCTCTCTCTCTTCTCTCTTTCTCTCTCGCTCTCTCCTCTTTCCTCTTCTCTCTCTCTCTCTTCTCTCTCTCTCTCCTTACCCTTTCTTCTCTCTCTCTCCTCTCTCTCTCTCTCTCTCTCTCTCTCTTTACCCCTTCTCTCTACCCCTCTCTCCCTCTCTCTCTCATCTCTCTCTCTCTCTCTTTCAGACTGTTGCCATTGTATTTGCTCGTCACCCCTGGGGATGCATCTAACTTAATTCTAGTCACGTTACATGGAATTCTGGGTATCATCGCTGCCTTGCGGTATCGACGAAAACGACTCTCAAAAGACAGACACAACCCCGAGACCTAGCACACTATCAAATAAAGCAGTAATGAGGATTATGAATTTAAATGCTGTAATCATTATCTCTTTAAAAATGTCCTTTGAAACTTGTAAATTTGTTAGGGGGCTGGCCAACATGGAGGAAATTGTAGTGAGAATGGCTGCTGCACAGCTTCCAGTAAGCAGTCTCTTTCAAACTAGTGATTTCGTGGCTAAGATAATGAGGTAAAACAGTAATTCTGTTCATAGATGGTGGGGGGGGAATCAATAGTTACATATCCCAATGTTATTTTTGGACAATATTTTATCTATATTTGACTCCAAGTATCAATTTTATTAGTACTTTTTTATTGCTACTGTAGGTAGCTTTAGCTAGTCGGCTGTACCTGAGCCAAAACTCCTGTATTTTTCAATCTACACCAAAAGGTGCTATCTAGAACCTAAAAGAGTTCTTCGGAGAACCCTTTGTAGATCCCCTTTTGGTTCCAGGTATAGACCCGTTTCTATACCTTTCTACATGGAACCTAAATAGTTCTACCTGGAACCAAAAAGGGTTCTCCTATGGGGACATCCAACCCCTTTTTCTAAGAGTGCTTAGCTTGTTTTCCATCTTCCCCCCCCCCCCTGACTGATCAAAACTCATGTTCTCATGCTATCTCTTGTCTCTCTGCAGTAGACATACTGTATAGTGAGCAATATGTTTGGAACATCAAATTGCAATAAACTAGTCGCCAAAGTTTCAGAGCATGTCCAGTTACCAATGACTAGTGGAGGGGGAAAGGAGTCACTTTCATGTACAGTGGAAGGAAAATCCTGAGAGAGAGAAAGAGAAAGAAGAGAGAGAGAGAGAGGGTAAGAGAGAGGAGAGAGAGAAGGTAAGAGGAGAGAGAAGAAGGTAAGAGAGAGAGACAGAGTAGAGAGAGAGAGAGAGAGAGAGAGAGAGAGAGAGAGAGAGTAGAGAGAGAGAGAGAGAAGAGAGAGAGTAAGAGAGAAGAGAAGGAAGAGAGAGAGACAGAGAAGGGTAGAGAGAGAGACAGAGAAGGGTAAGAGAGAGAGAGAGAGAGAGACAGAGAAGGGTGTAGAGAGAGAAGAGATAGAGAAAAAAACGAGAGGGACTCTCTCAAACTGATTGGGTGAATGAAAGAAGATAAGGAGACCCCCTGAAGCTAGCCAGACACTCAGGAAGAATCTAAAGCACCGGTATAATGAACCAGCCTCAGTGACAGTCCCAGGGAAGCTTCCTAAAAGGAAACAGAATTAGTAGAAATATTCACAGAGATTTCCGCGGAGACCGACAAAGCAGGCAGACGCGTGTGGATGTGTCAGACATGTCTTCCAACCCCTTTGTGTGATTCTTAATAATATTTTGGATGGCGTCTTGCGAAAAAAAACTCCATAACAGGAGTTTTGACAAAACGAGGCGCACCCTTTGAATGACACTCAGACGTCGCTCTGTCGCTCCCCACGGCGACACCTACTCTGTATGATAATGACAAGGAAAACAATATTTCACTCAACATTAGAGACTCCTGTTTGAACGACGACGAGACATCACCGCCCGCTGTTGCCTTCCACAGCAACCGGTTTGAGGCGAGGAATGAGAGTAAGAAAGAAGTAAAGTTAGAGGGCTGTCTCTAGTCAGGTTGTGTGTCATTCAATCCAAGACTACCCATCTCCAAACATGCTATTTAAAGACCAAGGCAAATCTAGCTAGTCACKACTTCCAACTTGATGCTCTATGGCTGCGTTTACATAGGTAGCCCGATATGGATCTATTTTTCACTAATTGGTCTGAAGAAGATCTGATGTAAAAAGATCTGATGTGATTGGTAAAAAGACCAATTAGTGGAAAAAAGATCAGAATTGGGCTACTTGTGTAAACACAGCCTATGTGCACTATTCAACAAAATACATCCATATCAGTCTATCTTATTCCCATAAGAGGCAATTATCTACCATTCATGCCAAACGAGACAACAGAAGCCGTGTTTGGCATCGGCAAGCACAAAACGGCAGCCCAGTGACAGCTTTCTCCATTGAAAAGAACAGACCTCCCCTGCCACGCTGCTACACACACAGATGGTTATCAAAGGGACCTCCAAAAGCAAAGCAATCCCCACACAGACAGACGCCATTCACCATCCACAGCCAGGGAGATGCAGCCAGGCTGTCTGTCAGGTCTCAACCCCCCCCCCCCCTCCCCCTGAGGGCACCTACCAGTGGAGGCTGGTGGGAGGAGCTATAGGAGGACAGGCTCATTGTAATGGCTGGAATGGAAAGGAGCCAAACGTGTGGTTTTCATGTGTTTGATGTGTTTGATACCATTTCATTTATTCCATTCCAGTCATTACAATGAGCCCATCCTCCTATAGCTCCTCCCACCAGCCTCCACTGGCACCTACCTGGGGGAAGGATCCCCCCCACCTCACCAGATGGGAGTGCTTGCCAGCCGGTCGATTGATGTCTGTACTCCGTGCCTGATAGGCTAGTCAGTGTATAGTCAGTTAAAAGCCAAAGTGATCAATCAGCCACCTGCTAACAGCCTCTCCAGAATGAGGACGGCTCCCCCGGGGAGCAAGAGAGGGGGAGAGAGAGAGACTCTCCTCTTTTCCTCCTCGTGTCTTCCTCTCCTCCTCCTCTCCAGTACATTATACTGATCTATACCTGAACACAAGACACAGGCTAATCAAAGGCTTAGTGTGATCGACCAGTGTTCGAACCCATGTCTCCTGTGCACCTCACGATTCGGTTAGCCCCCTGAGCTAAAGGCCAATATGATAGGGGTTAGGTAGTGGGCCAGTCTAATGAACTGATTAAAAGAGAGTTGGCTTGTTGAGTCCTGCCGAAACGGGACTAAATCACTGTCGAAGTGGTCAGTTTTAGCCGTCGTATTATTAAGACAGCTAATAACTTCTAGAAGGAAAGGCAGTAGAAAGACACTACAGCATACTAGTTCATTTTCAGGACTGTGTAATGGCCTTTGACAGAAACAGGCCTCTATTTAATTGTCTTCCACATTGACACGCAATTTAGTTTTTGCTAATTATAGGGTGCAGCACTCATAAATTATTCCTGCTCCTTAGCTCTCTCTCTCTCTCTCTCTTGTTCTTGTCTCTCTCTCTCTCTCTCCTCTCTCTCTCTCTCTCTCTCTCTCTCTCTCTCGTCTCTCTCTCTCTCTCTCTCTCTCTCTCTTCTCTCTCTTCTTTCTGTCTCTCCTTTCTCTCTCTCTCTCTCCTCTCTCCTCTCCATCTTCTCATCTCTCATTCTTCAATTCAATTCAATTCAATCAAGGGGCTTTATTGGCATGGGAAACATGTGTTAACATTGCCAAAGCAAGTGAGGTATAATATACAAAAGTGAAATAAAAATAAAATTAACAGTAAACATTCACATACAGACGTTTCAAAACAAATAAGACATTACAATGTCATATTATATATATACAGTGTTGTACAATGTACAAATGGTTAAAGCACACAAGTTAAAATAATAAACATAAATATGGGTTGTATTTACAATGTCTGTCTTTCTCTGGTCTCTCTCTGTTCTCCTGTCTTTCTCTGCTCTCTCTCTCTCTCTCTCTGTCTCTCTCTGTTTTCTCTGTCTGTCTGTCTGTCTGTTGTCTGTCTGTCTGTCTGTCTGTCTGTCTGTCTGTCTGTCTGTCTGTCTCTGCTGTCTCTGTCTGTCTGTCTGTCTGTCTGTCTGTCTGTCTGTCTGTTGTCTGTCTGTCTGTCCTGTCTGTCTGTCTTGTGTCTGTCTGTCTGTCTGTCTGTTCTGTCGTCTGTCTGTCTGTCTGTCTGTCTGTCTGTCTGTCTGTCTGTCTGTCTGTCTGTCTGTCTGTCGTCTCTGTCTGTCTGTCTGTCTGTCTGTCTGTCTGTCTGTCTGTTGTCTCTCTTTCTTTCTGTTGCTCTTCTCTCGAGACATATAACACAAACTAATTCACAGTCTCCTCTAATGTCACACACACATCCATACACAATGAGTTGTCCCGACAGACAGACTGTTGTGGGCGGCTGAGGAGGAGTGTGGATAGCAGTTCATCTCTGCTGATGTAAAAGGCCATTCATAAATATTGTCTTCACATCTCTGTCTCTCTCTCTGCTCCTATCTCTCTCTCTCCGTCTCTCTCTCTGCTCCGTCTCTCTGTCTCTCTGTCTCTCTCTCTCTCTCTCTGCTCTATATCTCTCTCCTCTCCGTCTCTCTGCATTCACTCTGACTCTATTATCAGCCCATGCCTTTGCATATAAATACTAATACCTGCTGTTTCATGTTATTCCTACTGACATGATTGAAAACTGCTCTCTCAAATCAGTAGACAACCAACAGAGAAGTTCCCAAATCAGTAGACAACCAACAGAGAAGTTCTCTCAAATCAGTAGACAACCAACAAGAAGTTCTCTCAAATCAGTAGACAACCAACAGAGAAGTTCTTCAATCAGTAGACAAACGAAGAAGTTTCTCAAATCAGTAGACAACCAAAAGAGAAGTTCTCTCAAATCAGTAGACACACGTCAACAGAGAAGTTCTCTCACAATCAGTAGACAACCAACTAGAGAAGTTCTCTCAAATCAGTAGACAACACTCAGAGAAGTCTCTCAAATCAGTAGACACAACTCAGAGAAGTTCTCTCAAATACAGTAGACAACCAACAGAGAAGTTCTCTCAAATCAGTAGACAACAAACAGAGAAGTTCTCTCAAATCAGTAGACAACAACTCAGAGAAGTTCTCTCAAAATCAGTAAGCAACCAACAGAGAAGTTCTCTCAATCAGTAGACAACCACTCAGAGAAGTTCTCTCAAATCAGCAGACAACCACAAGAGAAGTCTCTCAAATCAGCAGACAACCAACTCAGAGAAGCTTAAGGTAAAACAAAAGCACACAAAAACAGCCATAGAAGAAGAACACGACTAGAGGAAGTAGGAACAGCTGGAGATGTCCAATTACTGTGACACCTAGACGCTCGACACGACTCCACCATGCAACTTGTGTTGCATCATCACGACAGACGGCTTGCGCTTTTTTGAGTAAAGGGAATTCCGTACTCCTGACATATTTTAGATTTTTTTTATGACAGGAGAGAAGCGCAGGTAGAGACGAGGAGAAAGTGTTACTAATGGGATAATTGGAGCTGTCAATCTAATTGGGATAACTTGGAGCTGTCAATCTAATGGATATGGAGCTGTCAATCTAATGGGATAACTTGGAGCTGTCAAATCTAATGGGATAACTTGAAGCTATCAATCTATACCAGATATACTTGGATTACTATTTATTACAGAACTTTCAGATGGTTGTCCTTCTGGAAGGTTTCATCTCCACAGAGAAACTCTGGAGTTCTGTCAGAGTGACTATCGGGTTCTTGGTCACCGCCCTGACCAAGGCACTTATTACAGAACTTTATGAATTTTGTGTTATCGCGTGTGTACATTCACATGTGTGTGTGTGTGTGCGCGGCACAGTGTGTATGTATGCACTGAGTATTCAAAAGATTAAGAACACCTGCTACTTCCATGACATAGACTGACAGGGGAATCCAGGTGAAGCTATGATCCTTATCGATGTCACTTGTTAATCCACTTCAATCAGTGTAGATGAGGGGAGGAGAAAGGTTAAAGAAGGATTTTAAGCCTTGAGACAGTTGAAGACATGGTTTATGTACAGTATGTATACCTTTCAGAGGGTGAATGGGCATGGAAAAATATTTAAGTGCCTTTGAAATGGGTATGGTAGTAGGAGCCAGGCACACCGTTTGTGTCAAGAACTGCAACGCTGCTGGTTTTTCACACTCAACAAGTTTTCCTGACTGTTTTACACTTCCCTATCAAGCTGACTGTTTTACAACTTCCCTATCAAGCTGCTGACTGTTTTACACTTCCCTATAAGCTGATTGTTTTACATTCCCTATAAAGCTGACTGTTTACACTTCCCTATAAAGCTGATTGTTTTACACTTCCCATTCAAGCTGATTGTTTTACACTTCCCTATAAAGCTGCTGTTTTACACTTCCCTATAAGCTGTTTTGTGTTAACTTCCTATCAAGCTGATTGTTTTACACTCCCCTATAAAGCTGTCTGTGTTAACTTCCTATAAAGCTGTTTTGTGTTACACTTCCCCTATAAAGCTGATTGTTTTTACACTTCCCTATAAAGCTGATTGTTTTAACTTCCCTATAAAGCTGACTGTTTACACTTCCCTATAAACTGTTTGTGTTACACTTCCTATCAAGCTGATTGTTTTACACTTCCCCTATACAAGCTGATAGTTTTACACTTCCTATAAAGCTGTTGTGTTACACTTCCCATATCAAGCTGTCTGTGTTACACTTCCTATAAAGCTGTTTGTGTTACACTTCCTATCAAGCTGATGTTTTTACACTTCCATATCAAGCTGATTGTTTACACTTCCCTATAAAGCTGTCTGTGTTACACTTCCCTATAAAGCTGTCTGTGTTACACTCCCATATCAAGCTGTCTGTGTTACACTTCCCTATAAAGCTGTTTGTGTTACACTTCCCTATCAAGCTGACTGTTTACACTTCCCATATCAAGCTGATTGTTTTTAACTTCCCTATAAAGCTGACTGTGGTTACACTTCCCTATAAAGTGACTGTGTTAACACTTCCCCTATCAAGCTGACTGTTTACACTTCCTATAAAGCTGATTGTGTTACACTTTCTATAAAGCTGTTTGTGTTACACTTCCCATAATCAAGCTGATTGTTTTACACTTCCACTATCAAGCTGATTGTTTACACTTCCCTATAAAGCTGATGTGTTTACACTTCCCTATAAAGCTGTCTGTGTTACAGTTCCCTATAAGCTGTTTGTGTTACACTTCCCCTATCAAGCTGACTGTTTTACACTTCCCATATCAAGCTGATTGTGTTACACTTCCCTATAAAGCGTGTTTGTGTACACTTCCCCTATAAAGCTGACTGTTTTACACTTCCCTATCAAGCTGACTGTTTTACACTTCGCATATCAAGCTGATTGTTTTACCTTCCCTAGAAGCTGATTGTTTTACATTTCCCTGTAAAGCTGACTGTGTTACACTTCCCTATAAAGCTGTTTGTGTTACACTTCCCCTATAAAGCTGACTGTGTTACACTTCCCATATCAAGCTGATTGTGTTACACTTCCCTATGTAGCTGATTGTTTTACACTTCCCTGTAAAGCTAACTGTGTTACACTTCCCATATCAAGCTGATTGTTTTACACTTCCTATAAAGCTGTTTGTGTTACACTTCCCCTATAAAGCTGATTGTTTTACACTTCCCCTATAAAGCTGATTGTTTTACACCTTCCTATAAAGCTGTTTTGTGTTACACTTCCCTATCAAGCTAATGTTTTACACTTCCCCTATAATGCTGATAGTTTTACACTTCCCCATATAAAGCTGACTGTTTTACACTTCCTATAAAGCTGTTTGTGTTACACTTCCCCTATCAAGCTAATTGTTTTACACTTCCTATAATGTGATAGTTTTACACTTCCCTATAAAGCTGTCTGTGTACACTTCCCTATAAAGCTGTCTGTGTTACACTTCCCATATCAAGCTGTCTGTGTTACACTTCCCTATAAAGCTGTTTTGTGTTACACTTCCTATAAAGCCTGACTGTTTTTTCACTTCCCATATCAAGCTGATTGTTTTACACTTCCCTATAAAGCTGACTGTGTTACACTTCCCCTATAAAGCTGACTGTGTAACACTTCCCTACAAGCTGACTGTTTTACACTTCCTATAAAGCTGATTGTGTTACACTTCCCTATAAAGCTGTTTGTGTTACACTTCCCTATAAAGCTGTTTTTGTGTTACACTTCCCCTATCAAGCTGACTTTTTACACTTCCATATCAAGCTGATTGTTTTACACTTCCTCTATAAAGCTGTCTGTGTTACACTTCCCTATAAAGCTGATTGTTTTACACTTCCCTATAAAGCTGTTCTGTGTTACAGTTCCCTATAAAGCTGTTTGTGTTACACTTCCCTATCAAGCTGACTGTTTTACACTTCCCATATCAAGCTGATTTGTGTTACACTTCCTATAAAGCTGTTTGTGTTACACTTCCCCTATAAAGCTGACTGTTTTACACTTCCCCTATCAAGCTGACTGTTTTACACTTCCCATATCAAGCTGATTGTTTTACACTTCCCTAGAAGCTGATTGTTTTACACTTCCCTGTAAAGCTGACTGTGTTACACTTCCCTATAAGGTTTTGTGTTACACTTCCCTATAAAGCTGACTGTGTTACACTTCCATATCAAGCTGATTGTGTTACACTTCCCTATGAAGCTGATTGTTTTACACTTCCCTGTAAAGCTGACTGTTGTTACACTTCCCATATAAAGCTGACTGTGTTACACTTCCCCTATAAAGCTGACTTGTGTTACACTTCCCTATAAAGCTGTCTGTGTACACTTCCCTATAAAGCTGTTTGTGTTACACTTCCCCTATGAAGCTGACTGTTTTACACTTCCCATATCAAGCTGATTGTTTAAAACATTCCCTATAAAGCTGTCTGTGTTACACTTCCCTATAAGCTGTATGTGTTACACTTCCCACATCAAGCTGTCTGTGTTACACTTCCTCTAAAGCTGTTTGTGTTACACTTCCCCTATCAAGCTGACTGTTTTACACTTCCTATAAAGCTGACTGTGTTACACTTCCCCTATAAGCTGACTGTGTTACACTTCCCTATAAAGCTGTTTGTGTTACACTTCCCCTATCAAGCTGACTGTTTTACACTTCCCATATCAAGCTGATTGTTTTACACTTCCTCTATAAAGCTGTCTGTGTTACACTTCCCTATAAAGCTGATTGTTTTACACTTCCCCTATAAGCTGTCTGTGTTCACAGTTCCCTATAAAGCTGTTTGTTGTTACACTTCCCCTATCAAGCTGACTGTTTTACACTTCCTATCAAGCTGATGTGTTACACTTCCCTATAAAGCTGTTGTGTTACACTTCCCCATAAAGCTGACTGTTTAACACTTCCCCTATCAAGCTGACTGTTTTACACTTCCCATATCAAGCTGATTGTTTTACACTTCCTAGAAACTGATTGTTTACACTTCCCTGTAGTACTGTGTTACACTTCCCTATAAAGCTGTTTGTGTTACACTTCCCTATAAAGCTGACTGTGTTACACTTCCCATATCAAGCTGATTGTGTTCACTTCCCTATGAAGCTGATTGTTTTACACTTCCCCTGTGAAGCTGACTGGTTACACTTCCATATAAAGCTGACTGTGTTACACTTCCCCTATAAAGCTGACTGTGTTAACTTCCCCTATAAAGCGTCTGTGTTACACTCCCTATAAAGCTGACTGTGTTACACTTCCCATATCAAGCTGATTGTGTTACACTTCCCTATGAAGCTGATTGTTTTACACTTCCCGCTGTGAAGCTGACTGTGTTACACTTCCCTATAAAGCTGACTGTGTTACACTTCCCCTATAAAGCTGACTGTGTTACACTTCCCATATCAAGCTGATTGTTTTACACTTCCATATAAAGCTGACTGTGTTACACTTCCCCTATAAAGCTGGAGGTCTTGGACTACCTCATATGAAGATTTATTACTGGGCTGCACAACTGCGTTCACTTAAACAAGGAACAGCAGACTATCCTTGTGCATGGAGGAGTATCGAAGCCATAAATGTAATATCATATTATCGAAAATATATTCTCTACTTCGGGTCCAAGGCGTTGAAGAAAAAAAGCAGACAATGCAATTCCATTTGTGTTTGGGAAAATGTACATCAATTCACGAGGTGGAAAAAAACTATATCCCCAGGCGCCCCTATTTGTAACCTTCCCTCCAGCATTTAATGACAAGACCTTAAGTCCTGGTTCCAAAGTGGCATCATGAATTTTGAGCATGTGTACTATGATGGCTCATTCAACTATTTACAACAAAGATTTGGATTATCCAAGGCTGGTTTATTAAAATGTGAACGACTCAAAAATCGTATTCAATCGCTTACATTTTACATTTACATCTCAGTCATTTACTGGACGCTCTTATCCAGAGCGACTTCTAGATTCATCTTACAGTTTTTTCTGAATGCTTAAACACTAACAGTGATTCTTGAAGCACTATCTCTGAAACCATTAACGCTTGTAGCCAATGCATTTACCAAGTGTACCAAACTGAATGCACGTTTTCTGCTTTACACTCAGGTTGTCATTTTATAACACACTTTTTGCAAAACTGCAAACACAACTCACTGCTTTACACTCAGTTTGCAATTTAATAACACARTTCTAGCAAAACTGTAAACATTGGTCTCTACATTGCTGCACTATTTCGCCAATTGCCATTCCACATTGACAGACGTGAAAGCACTTTTAGATAATGAGTTCACTTACAAATCAGAGCTTGAACACTATAAATAGGCCACAGGTAAACATTTGGTTTGGACAACAATGGAGGCCAATATTGGACAGAGAGTAAGAGAGGTGAGAACTAGAGGAGGACGAAGAGGAGGAAGAGGAGGAAGAGGACAATGAGGAGGACGAGGACAAGGAGGAGAAGGAAGAGGTGAAGTAGGACGGGCGAGAAGGAGATGATGGGGAAGAGGAAGATGAAGGGGAGTTAGGAACACAATAACTGATGACATCAGAGCGACTATGGTTGACCATGTTGTCATCCATGGGATAAGCATGAGGGAGGCTGGGCAACGGGTTCTACCAAATCTGAGCCGCTATACCATTCCAGGTATCATCGAGATATTTCGAAATGAGAACCGGTAAGTAACTGTAAGTGCTGTAGTCTTACTGGTATAGTAATATGTACTGAACTTTCATAATGAGAAGGATCTATCACTAAAACCATTCAAATGTTTTTACAGAACTGCAAGAAAACCAATATCTGATGGAAGAGGTTGACTGTTCACCCCAGAGCAGGAGACCCACATTGTAAATATGGTCATTGCAAATAACTGCATCAGACTCAGAGAAGTGCAGTACCACATAATGGATGTTCATACCGGCTCCTATACTGAACAAAAATATAAACGCAACATGCAACAATTCCAACGATTTTACTGAGTTACAGTTCATATAAAGAAATCAGTCAATTGAAATAAATTCATTAGGCCCCTGTGTATTTCACCTGACTGGGCAGGGGTGCAGCCACGAGTGGCCATAGGCCCAACCACTTGGGAGCAAGGCCCACCCACTGGCGAGCCAGGCCCAGCCAATGAGAATGAGTTTCATCAGCTGTCCGTGTGACTGTTACTCAGATGATCCAGCAGGTGAAGAAGCCAGATCTGGAGGTCCTGAGTTGGAATGGTTACACGTGGTCTGCGGTTGTGAGGCCGGTTGGACGTACTGCCAAATTCTCTAAAAAGACGTTGGAGGCGCCTTATGATAGAGAAATTAACATTCAATTCCCTGGCAACAGCTCTGGTGGACATTCCTGCAGTCAGCATGCCAATTACATGCTCCCTCAAAACTTGAGACATCTGTGGCATTGTGTTGTGTTACAAAACTGCACATTTTAGAGTGGCCTTTTATTGTCCCCAGCACAAGGTGCACCTGTGTAACGATCATGCTGTTTAATCAGCTTCTTGATATGCCACACCTGTCAGGTGGATGGATTATCTTGGCAAAAGAGACATGCTCACTAACAGTGATGTAAACAAATTTGTGCACACAATTTGAGAGAAATAAGCTTTTTGTGCGTATGGAACATTTCTGGGATCTTTAATTTCAGCTCATGAAACATGGGACCAACACTTTACATGTTGTGTTAATATTTTTGTTCAGTATAGAACCTAAGACATAAACTACTGCAACTGAAGATAATTCGTAGTACTTACTACCCTCCAGACAGGATGAATGTAATGACCCAGAAATGTCACAGGACCCTATTACATATGCTGTGTTCCTGTGATAAACTGACACCATTTTGGGATAATGTATGTGCCATCATTTCATTGTGTTGAGGAATTTATATCCATCCATCTCCACAATTATGTCTGTAGGGAAATGTAAATATTGGTGATCAATATCAGATAAAGTTTTGTAATCTAGGTCTAATTGCTGCAAAAAGAAACTTTGAGCCATCAATTAGAAAGGCTCATATTCACCCTCAATAACAAACTGGAGGACTTAACTATGGAGTTACATCTCACTAGACTCTGTGTACTATGAGGTCAGGCAGGAGTTTGGTGTGTGTGGTGCAGAGATGGTGGTCGGGAACAGCAGCTACTTGTGCTGCGTTTGTCTGTTAAATAAAAATAAAAATAAATAATCTCCCTGCCATCCACTCTCTGTTATAGATTATTCAATTGACTGATCCCTCATCTCAGGAATTAGGTGCTAGAGTGGTTGATGTCTGGGCCTATAAATTGGCTAAATTGGATAACACAGTCTAGCCCAGTGCATCTCTATGATATACTGACAGCTCGTGTGTCATAATGACCTGTTAATTCATTCTGAGCCAGGAAGGGTTGCATCTCAAAGGGCACCCCTGTCCCTACATAGTGCGCTACTATAGATCAGAGCCCTAATGATCCAAGGTCAAAAGTTGTGCATTACATAGGGAAAATGGTGCTATTTGGGACACAAGCCAATGAGAGCAGTGAGAGCTGCATGTGTCACCCAGCAACATCAAAGCCATAGAACCTTGCAGGGAAATGACGTGACATGTTAGTCAGGGAAATGACGTGGCATGTTAGTCAGGGAAATGACGTGCAATGTTAGTCATGGGAAATGACGTGACATGTTAAGTCAGGGAAATGACGTGGCATGTTAGTCAGGG
>NW_019942907.1:100144-108700 GCF_002910315.2 Salvelinus sp. IW2-2015 | reverse complement strand
AGAGGAGTGAAGGGTGAGAGGAGGGGAGAGGAGGAGATAGAGGGAGGTGAGAGAAGGGTAGGGACAGGGAGAGGAAGGGAGGGGAGAGGAGGAGTGAGGAGGTGAGGAAGTGAGAGAGGAGGGGATGAGAGGAGTGAGAAGAAGACGAGAAAGGAGGAGAGAGAAAGGCGGGAGAGGATGGATAGACTAAGAGGGGAGAGGAGGTTAGAGACGAGGTAGAGGAGTAGAATAGAGGAGAGAGAAGAGGAGAGAGGAGGGGAGAAAGGAGGTGAGGAAGGAGGAGATGAGGAGGTTTAGATAGGAGGGGAGAGGCGAGGATAGAGGAGTTTAGAGAGGAGGGGCACGGGAGGGGAGAGGAGGGAGAGGAGGGGAGAAAGGTGGGACCAGAGGGGAGAGGAGGGAGGAGAGGAGGGAAAGGGGTGGGATAGGGAGAGAGAGGGGGCCAGGGGAGGAAGGGGAGAGGAGGAGGGAGGAGGGGAGGGGATGGGCCTGTCTGGCTCTGGACAGGAAGACGTGCTGGGTGAGAAGGTGGGATTCACCTTAATCTCAGTCATTTGTATATTTTTGTCTCTGTCTCCCCCTCCCCCCTTCTCTCTCGATCTCTCTTTCTCTGTCACTGTCTCTATGTCTTTTTCTGTCTCTCTCTCCTCTCTTACTCTTTCTCCCCCTTTTTATCTCTCTCTCTCTTTTTGACTTGAGCATCCAGCCCAGCATTTTGAGGCTGGGTCTGACTGAGAGGGCTGACCTCAGTACTTCTCCGTGTGGTTCCTACCAGGGGTTTAGTTTTAAGTTCACCTGTGGGAGGAAGCTTATCTCAAGGCAATACATGCTGTCGCCTTCAGTGTCTGTCTGTGGATTGCTCCTGCAATTCAAACTATTTCCAGATTTAACACATCCTCTCCCGTGGTGGTCCAGCTCTGGCAATCCACTCTCAGAGCCTTTTGGGAATATTCTTAAATGGCTGTTACACGCTACATCCTACCGATGGCGGTTKKACGCTACATCCTACCGATGGCGGTTACACGCTACATCCTACCGTCCAACGTCCCATTCAAATCAAACATCTACTGTTAAATTACTAGGTCTATCCGCTGCTGTACAAAACCCCTCTTTTCCACGTTCCTTCCGGATACGAGCTAGTGACCTATCAAAACGTTCAAATAGGAATTTAGATATGCCTCTCGAATTCTGCATTTTAGTATCTCACTGGCCAAGTACAGTAGTTCCACGTTAGGATAGGATGAACTTTCATGTTTCCGAGGAGAAAATTGCCTAGACACAACCTGCTTCATAATAATAATTTATAATAATGGATTAATAATACTCATTCCAGGCCTGCTGTGGACACGTGTTCGAGGCATTTAAACGGTTGGGAGAAATTAGAACCAGTGTGTAGTAGAAGTGATAATAAATGATGCACAATTGCCCAATGGTTCCCTAACTGTGACCACTGGAGTCCTGACGCTGCTGCTTTTCCTGTATGTCTGTAGTGATAATTAGTTTTCCTGTATGTCTGTAGTGATAATTACTTTTCCTGTATGTTTATAGTGATAATTAGTTTTCCTGTATGTTTATAGTGATAATTACTTCTCCTGTGTGTTTATATGATGATTAGTTTTTCCTGTATGTTTATAGTGATAATTAGTTTTCTGTATGTTTATATGTGATAATTATTTTTCTGTATGTTTTAGTTGATAATGTATTTTCTAGTATGTTTATGAATAGAATTTTTCCTTGTATGTTTATTATGGGTGATGAATTAGCTTTTCTGTTTGTTTTATATGTGATTTAATTAGTTTTCCTGTGTGTGTATAGTGATTAATTAGTTTTTCCTGTATGTTTATTAGGTGATAATGTTTTGTCCTGTATGTTATTTCAGTGAATAATTTGAGTTTTTCCTGTATGTTTATAGTGATAATTAGTTTTCCTGTATGGTTTATAGTGATAATTAGTTTTGTCCTGTTATGTTGTAGTGATAATTACTTTTCCTGTATGTTATTAGTGGTATTATTAGTTTTTCGCTGTTTGTTTATAGTGATAATAGGGTTTTTTCTCTGTATTGTTTTATAGTGATAATTACTTTCTGTGGTGTTTATAGTGGATTAATTATTTTTCCTGTATGTTTTAGTGATAATTTGTTTCCTGTATTTTGTGTGATAATTTACTTTGTCCTGTTGTTGTTATTTGTGATATATTAGTTTTCTGTATGTTTTATAGTGATAATTACTTTTCCTGTGTGTTTATAGTCGATAATTAGGTTTTCCTGTTTTTATAGTGATTATTTCCTGATGTTTATAGTGATAATTACTTTTTCCTGTGTTTTATAGTGATATTAGTTTTCCTGTGAATGTTTTATAGGGATTTAATTCTTTTTTCTGCTGTGTTTTATGAGTGAGATATATTTTAGTTTCCCGTTGTTTATAGGTGATATTTTTCCTGTATGTCGTGTAGTGATAATTACTTCCGTGGATGTTTATAGGGATTTATAGTCTAGTTTTCCTGTATGTTTATGAAGTGATAATTTTTCCTGTATGTTATAGGCGATAATTGTGTGTCCTGTAGTGTTTATGTGTGTATTTTTTCCTGTTGTTTATGAGTGATTAATTTATTTTTCCTTGTGGTGTATATAGTGTATTAGTTTTGCCTGATTGTTTATAGTGTAATTTATTTTCCTGTATGTTTGGTATGTGTTATAAGTTTATTTTGTTTTGTGTGTTTATAGTGTGAATTACTTTTCCTGTTTGTTTAATAGTGATTAATTTATTGTCCTTGTATGTTTTTAGTGGATAATTACGTTTTCCTGTATGTTTGTAGTGATAATTAAGTTTTCCTGTGTGTGTTAAAGTGATAGATGTCGTATTTAATAGTTATTGTTTCCTTGTATGTTTATAGTGATAATAGTTTCTGTATGTTTATAGTATAATTACTTTTCCTGTATGTTTGTAGTGACAATTAGTTTTCCTGTATGTTTTGTAGTGACAAATTAGTTTTCTGCGTATGTTTATAGTGATAATAATTGTCCTCTAGTTTATAGTGGTAACTGTTCTGGAGAAAGCTGAGAAAGTGAGTTTGATGAATTTGGAAAGATGGCACTAGGCTGGGGTAAGAGTTGGTGTGTGTGTTATGTGAGTGGGGGGGGGGGGGGGGGGGGTCACACAGAGTACATAGTCTGACACGTCAGCCTGCATACAGCAGCTTTGTCACCCGGAGAGAGACAGCTATCTTTACAGAAATAGAAACCCTGTATCATTAAATTAATGAACAACGAGACCTTTTCATAACGTGTTGCAAAATGAATGGGAGTACTGTGACCTTTGTATTAAATCCATGATGAGAATACGCAGGATCGTCATTAATAGTGTGGGATGGTGTAGAGGACATTGGAACATTGATCAGGTGAGCTGCAGACACATGCTGCTTCCCAAATGGCAGCCTTTTCCCTATATAGTGCACTACTTTTGACTACTCCATTCGGCTCTCTCCACCTATCATACACACAGTCAGACATTGATCCCTTGGGCCTGGTCAAAAGTAGTGCACTAGATAGGGAATAGGGTTCCATTTGGGACACTTTGTGCTATGAAGCGAGAGGTGGACATCATGCTAACCTAATGAAGCAGGGAACCAGCTGAACAGAGTCACCTTATGATTCACCTCATCCCCAGGCTAATTGCCACCGCATTTATCCGGCTCATCATGATACATCTCTTCAAAGGTCCATTAAGTAATTTTGAGAACCAGCAGACGGATTTCAGATAGAAATGCTAGTTAACYATCTGTCATTCTCATTGAAAACAGGTTTGATAAGCAGTAGACCAGTCGATGTGCTATGTGCTTTACTATTTCCATGCGTCTCATCCGTAGGTTTAGTTTTTGCTTGTTTTTAGTTTCTGTTTTCTACATCCAGATCCAAACAGCTGAAAATACAATATTTTTGATTATTGAAAATATATTTCACAGGGGTTTAGATGGTATAATGATTTTCTACATTAGTTGCTATGTCACATAAATTGAAATCAGGCAAACATTTTAGAAAACAGGGAAATGGTGGAGCTATTTCTACATTCTTCTGACAGAATACCACCACCAGACAGACCTTCGTTACTGTTAGTTTTCTTTCAGATAATTTAGCTGGGATTGATTGAGCAGTCTGGTGCACTGGAACCAATGGAAGCATTCCAAAAGGAATCTGGCACTCCAGACAAACAGAATCAAATGCTGAACATATTTAGAAGGTATCAACGCATGTCTGACACCAGACTAACACTCTAAATATGTTTACTAGGATGAAAGCTTATCTGTCTGTTAATGGTTCGTTTTGGACTTCTCTTGGTATTCCTATAGTTCGCTCTGCTCACTTGCATCGTTATATATGAAATATATATGATGAGATGCTTTTGGGGATGGTTTGTAGGTCTACCTGGCAATATATATAATAATATATAATATATCAATATTGCAGCAACATATTTCCACTCCTGTTTTGATCAATAGATTATATATCCTGGCTCCACAGCTCCCATACCTTACACATACCTTATACTTTGATGTATTGATAAGAAAATATGTCTACAGTCTTCAAATCCAACAACATCAGTCAGCCAGTTACAGGGATTCTGTAACCAACAGATAGAATATCTGCTAGGTCTGAATATAAACTTTACCAGGTTGGTTATACTTTTTTCACCTTTATTTAACTAGGTAGGGTAGTTGAGAACAAGTTCTCATTTACAACTACAACCTGMKCAYGATAAAGCAAAGCAGTGTGACACAAACAACAACACAGAGTTKCACATGGAATAAACAAACATACAGTCAATAACACAGTAGAAAAAAGTCTATATACAGTGTGTGCAAATGAGGTAAGATAAGGGAGGTAAGGCAATAAATAGGCCATAGTGGCAAAATAATTACAATTTAGCAATTAAACACTGGAGAGATAGATGTGCAGAAGATGAATGTGCAAGTAGAGATACTGAGGTGCAAAGGAGCAAAGAATTAAAAAATAACAGTATAGGGATGAGGTAGTTGGATGGGCTATTTACAGATGTGCTATGTACCTTGGCAGTGATCTGTGAGCTGCTCTGACAGCTGGTGCTTAAAGTTAGTGAGGGAGATACTCCAGCTTTCAGTGATTTTTTTGCAATGTCGTTTCCAGTCATTGGCAGCAGAGAACTGGAAGGAAAGGCGGCCAAAGGAGGAATTGCTTTGCTGAGTAACAGTGAAATATACCTGCTGGAGTTGCGTGCTACGGGTGAAGAATAAGTTGCCTATGGTGGACCAGTGAGCTAGATAAGGCGGGGCTTTACCTAGTAAAATACTTATAGATGACCTGGAGCCAGTGGTTTTGGCGACGAATATGAAGCGAGGGCCAGCCAACGAGAGCATATAGGTCGCAGTGGTGGGTAGTATATGGCGCTTTGGTGACAAAACGGATGGCACTGTGATAGACTGCATCCAATTTGCTGAGTAGAGTGTTGGAGGCTATTTTGTAAATGACATCGCCGAAGTCAAGGATCGGCAGGATAGTCAATTTTACGAGGTTATGTTTGGCAGCATGAATGAAGGAGGCTTTGTTGCAAAATAGGAAGCCAATTCTAGATTTAATTTTAAATTGGAGATGCTTAATGTGAGTCTGGAAGGAGCGTTGACAGTCTAACCAGACACCTAGGTATTTGTAGTTGTCCACATATTCTAAGACAGAACCGTCCAGAGTAGTGATGCTGGACGGGCGAACAGGTGCGGGCAGCGATCGGTTGAAGAGCATGCATTTAGTTTTACTTGCATTAAGAGCAGTTGGCCACGGAAGGAGAGTTGTATGGCATTGAAGCTCGCRTGGAGGTTAGTTAACACAGTGTCCAAAGAAGGGCCAGAAGTATACAGAATGGTGTCGTCTGCGTAGAGGTGTGTCAGAGAATCACCCGCAGCAAGAGCGACATCATTGATGTATACAGAGAAGAGAGTCGGCCCGAGAATTGAACGCTGTGGCACCCCCATAGAGACTGCCAGAGGTCCGGACAACAGGCCCTCCGATTTGACACACTGAACTCTATCTGAGAAGTAGTTGGTGAACCAGGCGAGGCAGTCATTTGAGAAACTAAGGCTGTTGAGTCTGCCGATAAGAATGTGGTGATTTGAAAGAGTCGAAAGCCTTGGCCAGGTCAATGAATACGGCTGCGCAGTATTGTCTCCTATTGATAGCTGTTATGATATCGTTTAGGACCTTGAGCGTGGCTGAGGTGCACCCATGACCAGCTCGGAAACCAGATTGCATAGCGGTGAAGGTACGGTGGGATTCMAAATGGTTGGTGATCTGTGTGTTAACTTGGCTTTTGAAGACCTTAGAAAGGCAGGGTAGGATAGATATAGGTCTGTAGCAGTTTGGGTCTAGCGTGTCTCCCCCTTTGAAGAGGGGGATGACCGCGGTAGCTTTCCAATCTTTGGGGGTCTCAGACGATATGAAAGAGGTTGAACCGGCTAGTAATAGGGGTTGCAACAATTTCGGCTGATCATTTTAGAAAGAGAGGGTCCAGATTGTCTAGCCCTGCTGATTTGTTAGGGGTCCAGATTTTGCAGCTCTTTCAGAACATCAGCTATCTGGATTTGGGTGAAGGAGAAATGGGAAAGGCTTGGGAAAGTTGCTGTGGGGGGTACAGGGCTGTTGACCAGAGTAGGGGTGTCCAGGTGGAAGCATGGCCAGCCGTAGAAAAAATCTTATTGAAATTCTCAATTATTGTGGATTTACCGGTGGTGACAGTGTTTCCTCGCCTCAGTGCAGTGGGCAGCTGGGAGGAGGTGCTCTTATTCTCCATGGACTGTACAGTGTCCCAGAACATTTTGGAGTTTGTGCTGCAGGATGCAAATTTCTGTTTGAAAAAGCTAGCCTTTGCTTTCCTAACTGCCTGTGTATATTGGTTCCTAACTTCCCTGAAAAGTTGCATATCGCGGGGGCTAATCGATGCTAATGCAGTACGCCACTGGATGTTTTTGTGCTGGTCAAGGCCAGTCTGGTCTGGAGTGAACCACGGGCTATATCTGTTCCTGGTTCTAAATTTTTTGAATGGGGCATGCTTATTTAAGATTGTGAGGAAAGCACTTTTAAAGAACAACCAGGCATCTTCTACTGACAGAATGAGGTCAATATCCTTCCAGGATACCCGGGTTCAGGTCGATTAGAAAGGCCTGCTCGCTGAAGTGTTTAAGAGAGTGTTTGACAGTGATGAGGGGTGGTTGTTTGACCACAGACCCATTACGGATGCAAGCAATGAGGCAGTGATCGCTGAGATCTTGGTTGAAGACAGCAGAGGTGTATTTGGAGGGCAGGTTGGTTTGGGTGATATCTATGAGGGTGCCTGTGTTTATGGATTTGGGGTGGTACCTGGTAGGTTCATTGATAATTTGTGTAAGTTTGAGGGCATCAAGCTTAGATTGTAGGATGACCGAGGTGTTAAGCATGTCCCAGTTTAGGTCACCTAACAGCATGAGCTCTGAAGATAGATGGGGGGCAATCAATTCACATATGGTGTCCAGGGCACAGCTGGGGGCAGAAGGTGGTCTATAGCAAGCGGCAATGGTGAGAGACTTGTTTCTGGAAAGGTGGATTTTTAAAAGTAGAAGCTCAAATTGTTTGGGCACAGACCTTGATAGTAAGACAGAACTCTGCAGGCTGTCTCTGCAGTAGATTGCAACTGCCCCCTTTGGCAGTTGTATCTTGTCGGAAAATGTTATAGTTAGGGATGGAAATGTCAGGGTTTTTGGTGGCCTTCCTAAGCCAGGATTCAGACACGGCTAGGACATCCGGGTTGGCAGAGTGTGCTAAAGCAGTGAATAAAACAAATTTAGGGAGGAGGCTTCTAATGTTAACATGCATGAATCCAAGGCTTTTTCGGTTACAGAAGTCAACAAATGAGAGCGCCTGGGGAATGGGAGTGGAGCTAGGCACTGCAGGGCCTGACCTCTACATCACCAGAAGAGCAGAGGAGGAGTAGGATAAGGGTACAGCTAAGGGCTATAAGAACTGGTTGTCTAGTACGTTCAGAACAGAGAGTAAATGGAGCAGGTTTCTGGGCGCAGTAGAATAGATTCAATGCATAATTTACAGACAAAGGTATGGTAGGATGTGAATACATCCTAGGTAAACCTAGGTATTGAGTGATGATAAGAGAGGTATGGTCTCTAGAGGCATTAATTAAACCAGGTGAGGTCACAGAATGTGTGGGAGGTGGGACAAGAGGGTTAGCTGAGGCATATTGAGCAGGGCTGGAGGCTCTACAGTGAAATAAGACAATAATCACTAACCAAAACAGCAATGGACAAAGCATTATGACATTAGGGAGTGGCATGCGTAAGCCGAGTGATCATAGGGTCCAATGAGTAGCTGGACGGGCTGGAGACACGACGATTCAGACAGCTTGCGGGCCGGGGATAGCAGGCTAGCAGAAGGGCCTTAGAGGGATGTCGCGATGGAAGAAATCTGTTGTAGCCCCCTCGTGCGGTTACGTCGGCAGACCAGTCGTGATGGATCAGCAGGGGTCCGTGTAGTAAAAGGGTCCAGGC
>NW_019942907.1:77435-92604 GCF_002910315.2 Salvelinus sp. IW2-2015 | reverse complement strand
ACAATACAACAAACACACCATACAACACATCCAACACAACATCTAATACATACACAAAACACACCACACACTACACACAATCACACAACACACACACACACACACACCACACCACAACAGAAACACACCACCACACACTAAACATAATACAACACACAAACCACACACAGCACACACCACACACACACAACACAACACAACCATATGTGTGTGTGTGTGTGTGTGTGTGTATGTGTGTGTGTGTTTGTGTGTGTGTGTGTGTCCTTGCATTCTCTCAGTAGTGCATTGAGACTAACATGCTAACCACACCAGTCGTGTTGTTGCTAGCTAATTTGTGTCGCGTGCGCGAGCGTTGCAAAATAAATTTACACATACATGTTATTCAATCATTTCAACCACACTGCTCGCCAACGTTGCCAGGCGCTAAAATAGAATAGCAAGTCCTGCCTCTCCCATCTCCTAGAAGTCTCCCATCTCCTCATTGGCTTTTAGAAGCCTATACCACGTCCCTGCTCCTCATTGGTTATACCCACATGGGTGATTGAAAGATGAACTGAGGTCGGTTGTGGTAATACACCTTATTATGAAAGTTAGATGCCAATCAGCATATAAAGACCAAAGAAGAAAAAGCCTGGATGAAGGAGAGATGACTGGAAGCGATTCGGTTGACAGTTTTATCTATGGATTAATTGTCGGAGTAGAGGACCTTGTGCATTTCAGGTAAAATAACAACTCAGTGTATATATCACAGGACAAATTAGCTAGCAACAGCAAGCTAGCTATCTAAATAGGACAAATTAACTAGCAACTGCAAGCTAGCTAAATTGTCATAAGTGTTTAATGCTTTTCGACCTGTCCCCAAAATAATATAATTGGTTCGGAGTATGTTTTGATATTTCAACATGCGTGTCGTGATCGCGTTTGGTGTGGTGGGTCAAAATCAATTTGCGCACAATGGCGCACGCGGACAAACGTGCATCTGGTTTGGGCATGGTGTAAGTGCAGCTGTGGGAGAGAGGCAATGACACGGCTATAGCCCCGAGCCCAGAGACAGTGACACAGCCACAGCCCCGAGCCCAGAGACAGTGACACAGCCACAGCCCCGAGCCCAGAGACAGTGACACAGCCACAGCCCCGAGCCCAGAGACAGTGACACAGCTACAGCCCCTGGCCCAGAGACAGTGACACAGCCACAGCCACAGCCCCGAGCCAGAACAGTGACACAGCCACAGCCCGAGCCCAGAGAGAGTGACACAGCCACAGCCCCGAGCCCAGAGACAGTGACACAGCTACAGCGCCCGAGCCAAAGACAGTGACACAGCTACAGCCCGAGCCCAGAGACAGTGACACAGCCAGCCCGAGCCCAGAGACAGTGACACAGCTCAGCCCCGAGCCCAGAGACAGCGACACAGCTACAGCCCCGAGCCAGAGACAGTTGACACAGCCACAGCCCCGAGCCCAGAGACAGGACACAGCCACAGCCCCGAGCCCAGAGACACTGACACAGCTACAGCCCCGAGCCCAGACATGTGAAAGGTGGGGTGACACAGCCACAGAACCGGGCCCAGAGACAGTGACACAGCTAGGAAAAAACAGCCACTGGCCCAGAGACAGTGACACAGCCACAGCCCCGAGCCGCAGAGACAGTGACACAGCCACAGCCCCGAGCCCAGAGACAGTGACACAGCTACAGCCCCGAAGCCCAAGACAGTGACACAGCTACAAGCCCCGAGCCTCAAGAGAACAGTGACAGCAGCCACAGCCCCGGGCCCAGAGACAGTGACACAGCTACAGCCCCCTGGCCCAGAGACAGGACACAGCCACAGCCTGAGCCAGAGACAGAGACACAGCCACAGCCCCCGAGCCAAGCAGACAGTGACACAGCCACAGCCTGACCAGAGCAGGACACAGCCACAGCCAGCTGCTGAAGCTAATAAACCACAGTCAAGTACACTGATTTCCCCTAGCCTGTAAACAAGCCAAACCAGTTCAGACCAGCCAGTTGCTCAACCCGTGGTTCCTGTGGTTTGCGATCCCTAAGGTATTGCTGACCGGTCCCTAACATTGTTGACTGACACAAATTTAGTCATTTCTATAGTGTTCATTTTAAAGCAGCCCCCCGTCTATGAGAACCACAGCTTGGTACGAAGAAAGATTGACTCACCCAGGCCTGCTACTGCTGCTGTACAGATCCATGGGGCTAGCCGCACCACCACACAGGAAATAATGTCCGACAAGCAGCTCACAGAGTCCCCGACAGCAGGGTTAATTCCCTGAGCTGTGAGGGCTTGTAGCAGGTGACAATCTGGGGGGGGGGTGAAGTGTGTTGTGTGGCGTGGCGTGGCCTCTTGACTTGTCACGGTGTGTGTTTGGGTGTGTGTGTGTGTGTGTGTGTGCTTCTGTTTGTATTTGTGTGTGTGTGTATGATTGTYCGCATTTGCTTGTGCCTTTGTGTGTCTCTCTCTTTCTGTGTTTGTGTGCTTGTGTGTGTACGTGTGTGTATGTGAGTGTACGTGTGTGTACCTGTGTGTACGTGTGCGTACGTGAGTGTACGTGTGTGGACGTGTGTGCGCCCATGTACATGTGTCTGTGTGCACGTATGCGCATGTGTGTGTTATAATTGAATCAACCAGGTCCTTGTGTTCAGGATAGAGTCCAGAGGACCATAGGACACCAGCCTGGTTGCTGACCCACTGGACCTGACTAAATTACACCCAGAGTAAACAATGTAATTGCATCAGCACAGCTAACACTGTCTGAATCAGGGGACGTTCGAGCCTGGACGTCTGTGTACACCGATGCAGTGAAAACAAAAATAAAATAAATAAATAAAGTAAGCTTTATGCAACATCTTTTTTTAAATTTTTATTATTATTATTTTTTAAAATGTTATCCCATTTTCTCCCCTCTATTTTCGTGGTATCCAATTGCTAGTAATTACTATCTTGTCTCATCGCTACAACTCCCGTACGGGCTCGGGAGAGACGAAGGTCGAAAGCCATGCGTCCTCCGAAGCACAACCCAACCAAGCCGCACTGCTTCTTTAACACAGTGCGCCTCCAACCCGGGAGCCAGCTCCACACAACCTAGACTCCATCTGTACCCTGTACAGCTGTACAGTACACAACCTAGACTCCATCTGTACCCTGTACAGCTGTACAGTACACACCTAGCACTCCATCTGTGCCCTGTACAGCTGCACCAGAACACTACCTAGACTCCATCTGTACCCTGTAGCAGCTGCCACAGCAACACAACCTAGCACCCTCTGTACCCTGTACAGCTGTACCAGTACACAAACCTAGACTCCAATCTGTATCCCTGTAGCAGCTGTACAGTAACCACCCCTAGCACTCCTCTGTACCCTGTATCAGCTGTACAGTACACAACCTAGACTCCATCTGTACCACGTACACTGTTACAGTAAACAAACCACCTAGACTCCATCTGTACCTGTACAGCTGTAAAGTCACAACCTAGACTCCATCTGTACCCTGTACAGCTGCACCAGAAACCAACCTAGGAAACTCCACCTCTGTACCCTGTACAGCTGTACAGTACACAACCTAGACTCAATCTGTAACCCTGTATACAGCTGTACAGTAACAACCTAGACTCCCATCTGTACCTGTAACAAGCTGTACAGTACACAACCTAGACTCAATCTGTACCCTGCGACAAGCTGTAACAGTACACACCTAGACTCCATCGTGTCGCCTGTACAGCTGCACCGCAGAACACCTAGACTCCATCTGGTAACCCTGCGTTAGAGCTGTACAGTACACACTAGACTCCCCTCTTGTACCCCGTAAGCTGTACAGTTACACAACCTAGACTTCTATCTGTACCCTGTACCGCTTTGCAACAGAACACCACCTAGACTCCATCTGTACCTGTACAGCTGTACAGTACACAACCTAGACTCGCATCTGTAACCCTGTAAAAGCGTAGCAGTACACACCTAGACTCATCTGTAACGCCCGTACAGCTGTACATCCATAATAACCTGGTACACTGAACCCTTGATGTTTCACAAAGCCGTTAAGCTGGGCGTGCCTAATGCCTGATTTACCAGGGAAACGCTCTGAATGACCTCATTCATCTTCCGTTTAAACGTGTACTGCAGAGGCACCAGACGTCCAGCCTCCTATTCATCCCTGAGCCCTGAGCACAGTCCTTGTTCACCCGCTCTAATCTGCCCTGCTCTCTCACACACCCACACACATATCTGAATGAATGCAGCTCACACTGACACTAAGCACACACACACACACACAAACACACACACACACACACACACACACACCACACACACACACACCACACACCACACACACACCACACACAACAACACACACACACACACAACACACCACACACAGCCTATCATACGGTCACTCCCTAAGAGGATAGCCATCTATGGCCTGGTGAAAATGAGTTTATATTTAATGATTGTAAAATAAACAATCTGTCTGGGATTACATGCCATATTAATGTTTATGCCACTTGCACTACAGCCACCATTGCCTCTGACTCACTTACCGCACCGTCCGCAGGCTGTCCAATCATACTGCCTTGCCTCTCCTTCTGTCCTCTTCCTTGCCTCTTCTCTTCCTCCTCTGTCCTCCTTCCTCGTCCCTCTCGCCTCCCTCCTCTATATTTCTTCTCTATCTCCCTTCCTCTGTCTCCTTCTCTTCTCCTTCCTCTGTCCTCCCTTCCTCTGTCCATTCATCTTCTTCCCTTCTCTGTCCTTTCTCCTGTCCTCCTTCTTTGTCTTCGTTCCTCTGTCCTCCCTTCCTCTATCCTCGCTCCTCTGTCCTCCCTTCCTCTATATTTCTTCCTCTATCTCCCTTCTCTGTCCTCCTTCTCTCCTCCGTTCTTCTGTCGTCCCTTCCTCTGTCCTCATTCATCTGTCTTCCCTTTCTCCTGTCCTCGTTCTTCTGTCCTCCCTTCTCGTCTTCGTTCCTCTTCTCCTCTCTGTCCTCGTTCCTCTGTCTCCCTCCTCTATCCTCCCTTCCTCTGTCTTCCCTTCCTCTATCCTCCTTCTCTATCCTCCCTTCTTGTACTTCCCTTTATCCTCCCTTCCTCTGTCCTCTTCCTCTGTCCTCCTTTCCTCTGTCCTCCCTTCCTCTGTCCTCCTTCCTCTGTCTTCCATTACTCTATCCTCCCAGCACGTAGTCTGCGTATAGGCAGAGGTGGCACTGCATAGATTAGTCATCTACTGTAGCATATATAGAACAGTCATACAGTTGTCATTGATCAGGCACAAAGCAGTGGTTGGTTGAGTGACTCCTCTCCTCTCCTCTCCTCTCCTCTCCTCTCCTCTCCTCTCCTCTTCCTCTCCTCTCCTCTCCTCTCCTCTCCTCTCCTCTCCTCTCCTCTCCTCTCCTCTCCTCTCCTACCAGGACAGGGCAGGCAGGGCACACCACTTGAACTGATTGATTTCCCATCAGCCCGTATCTCTGATAACTGCATGCCTGGAGGGCTGCAAGGTCTCTAACTTTCTCCCGACATCGCCTCTCCTCCCCTGCCCGTGCAGCAGCCAACCTCTGTTTCCAGTGTGCGAGTGCGTGTGTGTGTTTGTGCAAAAGTATGTGCGTGTGTGTGTGTGCATATGATGTGTTTTCTGTGTGTGCATGGAAACGTGTGTTGTGTGCATGTGCAGTGCGTGTGTGTGCGTGTGTGTGTGTGTTGTGTGTGTGTGTGTGTGTGTGTGTGTGTGTGTGTGTGTGTGTGTGTGTGTGTGTGTGTGTGTGTGTGTGTGTGTGTGTGTGTGTGTGTGTGTGTGTGTGTGTTTATGTACTCGTGCGTATGTGTGTGAAGAATGAGGGATTTGGGAACAAAATGTTTTATTTATTTTCAATGCATAATTAACACAATGACACATCAATGTATAATACATGGCTCATTATTGTGATGTTGATTTATAATTAAATACAACTTTTTCTTCGCGTCCCAACGTTGAACTGATGCCTTGAGCTGCCATTTCCTCCACGTTTTGTACATTACAATAGCTAGGCCATTATTCCTGCGCCGTTGAGATATTGATTGAGTGAATCCCATTATGACAGAGAGATTTTAGAATGGATGGTTCGAGCCTGAAAACTGATTGGCTGACAGCCGTGGTATATCAGACCGTATACCCGGGTATGACAAAACATTTATTTTTACTGCCTAATTACATTGGTAACCAGTTTATAATAGCATAAGGCACCTCGGGGTTTGTGGTATATGCCAATATACCACGGCTAAGGGCTGTATCCAGGCACTCCACATTGTGTGAATATAAGACTTAGCTGTGGTATATTGCCATATACCACACCCCTCTGGCCTTATTGATCCATTACAGCCCTGGTATTAACAGAACCACGTGTTCTGAAGAGACGACAACCAGCGATGTAGATGACTGTTAAAAGCAGCTGTGTATACAGCTAATGACAGCACAGCATAGGCCCAGCCCAGCCCAGCATAGCCCAGCCCAGCAGCATAGCACGGCATAGCCCAGCCCAGCACCAGCCATAGCACAGCATCAGCATGCCCAGCCAGCATAAGAGAGCCCAGCCCAGCATAGCCCAGCCAGCCCAGCCCAGCATAGCACAGCATAGCCCTGCCCAGCCCAGCATAGCCCAGCCCAGCATAGCCCACACAGCAATAGCCAGAACCCAGCCTAGCCCAGCACAGCATTGCTCAGCCCAGCCCAGCATAGCCCAGACCAGCACAGCCCTGCACAGCCAATACCAGGATAGCTCAGCCACCACGCATAGCCAGGCCAGCACGATAGCCCAGCCAGCACAGCATAGGGCAGCACAGAAGGCATAGCCAGCATAGCCAGCCCAGCATAGCCCAGCCAGCATAGCCTAACATAGCACAGCCAGCCAGTACAGCCCAGCACAACACAAGCCCAGCCAAAAGCAACCGCACGGCCAAGCACAGCATAGCCAGCAACAAGCACAGCCCAGCACAGCATAGCCCTCACAGCATAGCCAGCACAGCACAGCATTGCCCAGGATTAGAAAGTAGACAACAGCCCAGCACAGTGCTCCAGAATACATCCACCCATGCAGCTCTCTTTCTGTACTGTGGAAAAGGCTGACATTCAAAGTGCACAACGGAGTGAGTTAGCACATTCTGTATTCTGAACACACATCCCTTATTGTGAGGCTCATTGCAGGCTAACACTCTCTCAGATAGACACATCTAGCGCCACTGAAATGGCTTGGGCTGATCATTCAAATTCACCACAATTGATCACAGGTGAGGAAATGGGGAGGTTTGAGGGGTTTGTGTGTGTGTGTGTGTGTGTTTATGTGTGTATAAATTCAGTGGTGTTGAGTGTGTGTTGTGTGTGTTATGTGTGTATAAATTCTGTGTATGTGGGTGGTGGGTGTTTGTGTGTGTAATATATTCTGTGTATGGTGGGTGTGGTGTTTGTGGTGTGATGATGCCTGTGTGTGTGTGATGGTGTGTGGTTGTGTTTTGTGTGATTGTGTGTGTTTGTGATTGTGTGTGTTGTCTGTCTACATCAGTCGGCTTTCTGCATGTTCAGAATGACCTGCTATGTATTTATAGCAGTGTTAGATTTAATGACATCAGTCTACTGTAGCTGGCCTTGAATTTAAAGAGACTCATAAATGTGATTCGGGGCACGGTACAGTTAGCATGCACGCTCATGAAAATGCACTGGCCTGCAATCTAGATTATGGAGAAACCCCAGTGAACACACTTAGCAAGTTATCAGCCAGTCATGTTGGGTTCCTGTTGTGAGATGAGATGTGTATAACAGGCTGTGTCACTTGAGACAGCACCGCTCCTCTCCTCACTGCACTACTGAAAGAATGCAAAGACACACACACACACACACACACACACACACAACACCACACACACACACACAACACACACACACACACACACACACACACACACACACACACACACACAACACACACACACACACACACACACACACCACATCAACACACACCTAACACAAGGCACACACACACACACACACACACACACACACATCCTTGTGGGTGACCAAAAAATGTATTCCCTTCAACATTCTATTTTCCCATAGCCTAACCCTAATCTTAAATCTAACCTTAACCCCTAACATTAAGATGACAGACGTGGCCCCAGTCGATTATATTTTTTTGTTTGCTTATTTGCAACTTATTTTTTTACTTATTTTGMACATAATGTTGTCGCTACRGTCTCTTATGACCGAAAAGAACTTCTGGACATCAGGACTGTGATTACTCACCACGGACTAGCAGAATCCTCTTTTTCCTACACAACTCTGATGAGCCCAGCGCAAAGGACACGCTGCTTCCCCGTGATCTGAGTGAAGAGGAGGCGGAGAAAGAGGGGCCGAAAGGTCCGGCTGCCTTCTGAGAATTTGCGATCAAATAAATCCCCACTTATCTCCATTCCGCTAGCAAACGTGCAATCTTTGTACAATACAATCCAAAGATTAAACTTCCAACGGTACATTAAAAACTGTAACATCTTATGCTTCACGGAGTTGTGGCTGAACGATGACAACATCAACATACAGCTGGCTGGTTATACGATGTACCGGCAGGATAGAACAGCGTCTGGTAAGACAGGGGCGGCAATCTATGTATTTTTGTAAACAGCAGCTGGTGCATGATATCTAAGGAAGTCTCGAGCTATTGCTCGCCTGAGTTGCTCATGAGTTTCTCATGATAAGCTGTAGATCACACTACCTACCGAGAGAGTTTTCATCTGTATTCTTTGTAGCTGTTTACATACCACCACAGTCAGAGACTGGCACTAAGACATTTGAATGAGCTGTATTCTGCCATAAGCAAACAAGAAAACGCTCAACCAGAGGCGGCGCTCCTAGTAGCCGGGGACTTTAATGCAGGGAAACTTAAATCCGTTTTACCAAATTTCTATCAGCATGTTAAATGTGCAACCAGAGGAAAAATAACTCTGGACCACCTTTACTCCACACACAGAGACACGTACAAAGCTCTCTCTCGCCCTTCATTTGGCAAATCTGACCATAATTCTATCCTCCTGATTCCTGATTACAAGCAAAAATTAAAGCAGGAAGTACCAGTGACAAGATSAATAAAAAAGTGGTCAGATGAAGCAGATGCTAAGCTACAGGACTGTTTTGCTAGCACAGACTGGAATATGTTCCAGGATTCCTCCGAATGACATTGAGGAGTACACCACATCCGTCATTGGCTTCATCAATAAGTGCATCGATGACGTCGTCCCCACAGTGACTGTACGTACATACCCCAACCAGAAGCCATGGATTACAGGCAGCATCCGCACTGAGCTAAAGGCTAGAGCTGCCGCTTTCAAGGAGCTTATAAGAAATTCTGCCATGCCCTCCGATGAACCATCAAACAGGCAAAGCATCAATACAGGACTAAGATCGAATCGTACTACACTGGCTCTGATGCTCTTCAGATGTGGCAGGGCTTGCAAACCATTACAGGCTACAAGGGGAAGCACAGCCGAGAGCTGCCCAGTGACACGAGCCTACCAGATGAGCTAAACTACTTCTTTACTCGCTTCGAGGCAAATAACACTGAAACATGCATGAGAGCACCAGCTGTTCCCGGAAGACTGTGTGATCACGCTCTCCGCAGCCAATGTGAGTAAGACCTTTAAGCAGGTCAACATTCACAAGGCCGCAGAGCCAGACGTATTATCAGGACGTGTACTGCAAGCATGCGCTGACCAACTGGCAAGTGTCTTCACTGACATTTTCAACCTCTCCCTGTCCGAGTCTGTAATACCAACATGTTTTAAGCAGACCACCATAGTCCCTGTGCCCAAGAACACTAATGTAACCTGCCTAAATGACTACCGACCCATGGCACTCACGTCTGTAGCCATGAAGTGCCTTGAAAGACTGGTCATGGCTCATATCAACACCATCATCCCAGAAACCCTAGACCCACTCCAATTTCCATACTACCCAAACAGATCCACAGATGATGCAATCTCAATTGCAACCCACACTGCCCTTTCCCACCTGGACAAAAGGAACACCTATGTGAGAATGCTATTCATTGACTACAGCTCAGCGTTCAACACCATAGTGCCCTCAAAGCTCATCAATAAGCTAAGGACCCTGGGACTAAACACCTCCTTCTGCAACTGGATCTTGGACTTCCTGGACGGCCACCCCCTGGTGGTAAGGGTAAGTAACAACACATCAAGACAGTCATGAAGAGTGCACGACAAAACCTATTCCCTTTCAGGAGACTGAAAAGATTTGGCATGGGTCCTCAGATCCTCAAAAGGTTCTACAGCTGCACCATTGAGAGCATCCGGACTGGTTGTATCACTGCCTGGTATGGCAACTGCTCGTCCTCCGACCACAAGGCACTACAGAGGATAGTGTGAACGGCCCAGTACATCACTGGGGCCAAGCTTCCTGCCACCCAGGACCTCTATACCTGGCGGTGTCAGAGAAAGGCCCTAAAAATTGTAAAAGACTCCAGCCACCATAGTCATAGACTGTTCTCTCTACTACCGCACGGCAAGCGGTACCGGAGTGCCAAGTCTAGGTCCAAGAGGCTTTCTTAACAGCCTCTACCCCCAAGCCATAAGACTACTAAACATCTAGTCAAATGGCTACCCAGACTATATGCAGTGCCTCCCCTCACCCACCCTCTACACCACTGCTACTCTCTGTTGTCATCTATACATAGTCACTTTAATACTACCTCAAATAACTGGTACCCCCGCACATTGACTCTGTATCGGTACCCCCCTGTATATAGTCTTACAATTGTTATTTCACTGCTGCTCTTTAATTACTTGTTACTTTTATCTCTTATTCTTATCTGTATTTTTTTAAACTGCATTGTTGGTTAGGGGCTCGTAAGTAAGCATTTCACTGTAAGGTCTGAACCTGTTGTATTTGGTGCATGTGACTAATAAAATTAGATTTGATCAGATTTGATTTAATTGTAACCTGAACCTTAAACCTAATCCCTAAGCCTAAAATAGCCTTCTTCCTTATGGGGAGCGGCACAATGTCACCACGGGTACTCACAAGGATAGCAAAACCAAACACACATGCACACGCACGCACGGCGCACGCGCCACACGCACACGCGCACACGCACACGCACACACACACACACACACACACACCACACACACACACACACCACACACACACACACACACACACACACACACACACACACACCTAGCAAGTCTACTGTGCCCTTCAGGGATGCAGCGTATGCCTGTACATTTACTAGTTGACAAAAAAACAGTTAAGAATAAATAAGAGGTAGCTGTGTCTGTGAGGAGGCTATTCAAATTCAGAAACCCAGGCCCAAAAACTCTCCAATCAATTCAGCATGACATATTGACTTGTTGTTGGTTCACATAGTAAAGACAGGGGTGCAACTTTCAACATGTCCCCCCCACATTCTGAAATTGCATTTTTGTCCCCCACAATTTTATCATTGTGACACCAAACGAGGCAATGGTGGGCTTTAGGACCATGCGGACGCCTCCGAGCTGTCGAGTAGGCTGTTTGGAGTGTATATATATATATATATTATATTTAAAAGAAAATGATGTCCCCTCCACTTCTAAAACCAAAGTTGCGCCCCTGAGTAAAGAGAACTAAGCATTTACAGAAAATAGCACCACAGGCTTCATAACCCACAACTCTTACTTCGGTGCTGTGACTGGTTTCAGGCATCAAGGACGCCAGAGTGTAGTCTTCTGGAATAGTGTTATTTCTGTTAGTTGTTCCTCCTCATGTCTGTCTGTGACTGCACCCCTACTTAACAACTAACACAATTTTTACTCACACAGTGTGAAGGAAAATGTCTTTGTTGTTATGGCTTCATTAGGAAGGAGATTTATTTGAATATTCACTATTATGGAAAATGTAAAACAGCAAAAGGCCTATCAGAAGCTGCATCTGAAACAGTTCCTCTCATCTGAATAGGTGCATACTTAGTAGAGAGGTTCTCCTTTTACACACTATGGACATGCATTGGTAGTACCCTCACTAATGACCATCAGGTCATAATGGCCTGGTACTCAGGGCTCTATTGTCCCTCAGGGCTGTATTACCACTCTGGCGTCCATGCAAATGCAATAGAAAATCACATCAAACACTTATTATCAAAACAGTATTGAGTTTTTAAATCTCACCTCACTGTGATCAATGTGAAGAGAGAAGTTCAACAACAAGTAAAAGCTGAGCAGAAAACATGGTTGTTGTGYATGTTGTTTCACAGCCTAACACAATGAAATGGACAGCTCTTTCTACGGTGATCATTCATTCAAAACACCCATACACATAAAGCTGATGCATACACATAGGACTATATATGAGCCCAAGCCCGAAACCCCCCCCTGAAATTAAATAATGATTGTTCAATTATACAATACATAGCCTACCGCATATTACACACAGCAGAAAAACATTTTWWWWAAAAACAGATTGAAAATGTCTTTGGTACATAATCGGTCTAGCCTATACTTCAAAATTAAACAAATTCTAGTAATCGCCTTTGTGTGGACTGTATTATCATCCATACTGGATGTACTCGTTATCTTATGCTGTGCTCAGAAATGTTCTATCCATGAGTCTGGGAGAGAACATATAGGCCTAGGCGATGCTGTTGGTTCATTGATTGTGCAGGGCAGCTTACAGAGTTAGCCTACAATTATAGTGAATTTGTATTAGATTTTGAATAGCCTAGTAATCGTTTTTCCCCCTTCTATTTGGCTGACACGTTACTTTTAGCTCCAGAATATCTCACCACTGTGCGTTTCCATCTCCTTCTCTCTCTCCTTCGTACCTTTTTCGAGCGCACAAAGAGAGGGGCAGCCAAACACTTTAATGAAATATGTTTCGTTGTGAAAACATGTTACTATCGATTTTCTTGAACAGATTTCACTTGGTTTCCCAAATGAAGCACTGGGTAGCTGCAGGAACAGGGTTGGAGAGCCCATGGCATACAGAGTTTGGAGGAATGTCACCTGTCGTGCTCCTCAAACAGGGGTTGAAGTGTGTAGTGATTTACCGGAGTAGCCTTCCTGGCATGGTTGAAAAAAACGAAAGAGGCCTCCATTCGCTACTCAAGTGCATACAGATGAAATGTATTTTTTCTTCTGACCCTGTTCCTGCCCACTTGATAATGAGCTATTCTAAATCGAAGGTAATTTGACAAATTAGTAAAGACAAGATTAAATTGAGAGTAGTCTGACGGGTGAAAATATGATCACTTGATGAGAGAACAGCTGTGCAGCCTGAGGCAAGGAACAGAGCACAAGCTTTTTTTTTGCGACTTTCTCATATCATCAATAGTCTAAATTCCAATCATGCAGCCCATATACAGTTGAAGTCGGAATTTTAAATACACCTTTGCCAAATACATTTAAACTCAGTTTTTCCACAATTCCTGACATATAATCCTAGTAAAAATTCCCTGTCTTAGGTCAGTTAGGATCACCACTTTCTTTAAAGAATGCGAAATGTCAGAATAATTGTGGAGAGAATGATTTATTTCAGCATTTATTTCTTTCATCACATTCCCAGTGGGTCAGAAGTTTACATACACTCAATTAGTATTTGGTTGCATTGCCTTTACATTTTTTAACTTGTATCAAACATTTTGGGTAGCCTTCCACAAGCTTCCCACAATAAGTTGGGTGAATTTTGGCCCATTCCTCCTGACAGAGCTGGTGTAACTGAGTCAGGTTTGTAGGCCTCCTTGCTCGCACACGCTTTTTCAGTTCTGCCCACAAATGTTCTATTGGATTGAGGTCAGGGCTTTGTGATGGCCACTCCAATATCTTGACTTTGTTGTCCTTAAGCCATTTTGCCACAACTTTGGAAGTATGCTTGGGGTCATTGTCCATTTGCGACCAAGCTTTAACTTCCTGACTGATGTCTTGAGATGTTGCTTCAATATATCCACATAATTTTACTTCCTTATGATGCCATCTATTTTGTGAAGTGCACCAGTCCCTCCTGCAGCAAAGCACCCCCACAACATGATGCTGCCACCCCTGTGCTTTACGGTTGGGAAGGTGTTCTTTGGCTTGCAAGCATCCCCCTTTTTCCTCCAAACACAACGATGGTCATTATGGCCAAACAGTTCTACTTTTGTTTCATCAGATCAGATGACATTTCTCCAAACAGTACGATCTTTGTCCCCAATTGCAGTTGCAAATCGTAGTCTGGCTTTTTTATGGCGGTTTTGGAGCAATGGCTTCTTCCTTGCTATGTCGATATAGGACTCGTTTTACTGTGGGTATAGATACTTTTGTACCTGTTTCCTCCAGCATCTTCACAAGGTCCTTTGCTGTTGTTCTGGGATTGATTTGCACTTTTCGCACCAAAGTGCGTTCATCTTTAGGAGACAGAACGCGTCTCCTTCCAGAGCGGTATGACGGCTGTGTGGTCCCATGGTGTTTATACTTGCGTACTATTGTTTGTACAGATGAACGTGGTACCTTCAGGCATTTGGAAATTGTTCCCAAGGATGATTTTCCCATGATGTCAAGCAAAGAGGCAGTGAGTTTGAAGGTAGGCCTTGAAATACATCCACATGTACACTTCCAATTGACTCAAATTATGTAAATTAGTCTATAAGAAGCTTCTAAAGCCATGACATCGTTTTCTGGAATTTTCCATGCTGTTTAAAGGCACAGTCAACTTAGTGTATGTAATCTTCTGACCCACTGGAATTGTGACACAGTGAATTATAAGTGAAATAATCTGTCTGCAAACAATTGTTGGAAAAATGACTTGTGTCATGTACAAAGTAGATGTCCTAACCAACTTGCCAAAACTATAGTTTGTTAACAAGAAATTTGGTTGAAAAACTAGTTTTAAACTACTCCAACCTAAGTGTATGTAAACTTCCGACTTCAACTGTATGTTTTGATTTCTAAGACATTCTAAGGTTTGTATTATTCACAACTAAAGTTGCCAAATAACTCTGAATCTAGTTTATAGGTCTTGTTTCAAATTATCACTTTTACGCTCAACATAGTCACTTCATATTATATTCATATTATAATTCACTCGCTCCAGAATGGGAAAAATATTCTTAGAGGAAGGGAGGACAGGAGAAGGGAGGACAGAGGAAGGGAGGACAGAGGAAGGGAGGACAGAGGAAGGGAGGAC
>NW_019942907.1:74598-77420 GCF_002910315.2 Salvelinus sp. IW2-2015 | reverse complement strand
AGAGGAATGGAGGACAGAGGAAGGGAGGACAGAGGAAGGGAGGACAGAGGAAAGGAGGATAGTGGAAGGGAGGATGGTGGAAGGGAGGATGGTGGAAGGGAGGATAGTGGAAGGGTGGATAGAGGAAGGAAGGACGGAGGAAGGGTGGATGGAAGAAGGGAGGACAGAGGAAGGGAGGACAGAGGAACAGGATAAATAATAAACAGTAGCAGCAGTGTATGTGATAATTCAAAAGAGTTAGTGCAAAAATGGTCAATGCAGATAGTTTGGGTAACTATTTGGTTAACTATTTATGGCAGTCTTATGGCTTGGGGGTAGAAGAGTCCTGTTGGTTCCATACTTGATGCATCGGTACCGGTTGCTGTGTGGTAGCAGAGAGAACAGTCTATGACTTGGGTTGCTGGAGTCTTTAATAATATTCCGGGCCTTTCTTTCACACCACCTGGTACAGAGGTCCTGGATGGCAGGGAGCTCAGCCCCAGTGATGTACAGGGCCGTACACAATATCCTCTGTAGCACCTTGCTGTCGGATGCCAAGCAGTTGTCATACCAAGCTGTGATGCAGCCAGTCAAGATGCTCTCAATGGTGTAGTGGAAAAATTAGAGAAGGTGATACTCGCGACTGGCGACTGGCTGGCATTATAGTGTGATGACTTAATCACGATTTATGACATTGTTTGGATGGCTGACCATCTGTGGGCTGTCACAAGGGTCAAACACACCTTATATGTTGCTTTTCCAGGACGGGACATTCCCATAGAACCCTGGGAGCATAGACACCATTGGAGGTGTGAAGACTGATGAAACTTGACTCAACTAAATTAATGTTATTTTGTGAATGAAACTGTAGTTTTCGATTTCTTCTCAAGAGTTTATAAAGAGCTGTGCATTTTGATATGTCTTATTGCATTGTATGCTTTCTGGTTGATGTTTTTTAAAGTGACTGGGTTGAAGTTGCATTTTGGGTTGACTGGTTATCAGGCACATTCCTGTCGTCCGGTCATAACATTCAAACTGAGTTGATTAGATTAGAATCTGGGTGTGTTGTTCCTGCCTTTTCATTTCACTAGCAAAGTGGAAAGACATTTGAATTCGGGTTGGGGGTGAGTTTTCGCTTGAATTAGGTTAAAAGGGCAGTGAATTTACTCATACTAGAGAACTAGAGAACTAGAGYACTTGCCAACTTGCTACCAAGCTCCTGTGTGTATCAGACACATCGCCTTTAGATCTCCTAGAGTTCATTCTGAACTGAAGACAGATGTGACCACGTCTCATTTAGTTCCTACTCATTCACTCTGTGTGCTCTGTGCACTCTAATTGTTTGAGTGTTCATTATTTCATGACTAATCAACCCTATTGGTTGAATTGAGTAAATGCATACCTCGTTTTACAGAAAATTATTTGATTGACCATACGTTCAGAATTTGGAACGTCTATTGGTAAATATTATAACACTAGTACTATATTATAGTATTAATACACTAAGATACTATATTATACATAGTACATGCTTGGGTTCCATCTTGACATCCCCAGTCTACTTAACCCAATAAATGAATGCTACAACATGGGTCTACTTGACCCAATAAATGAATGCTACAACATGGGTCTACTTGACCCAATAAATGTGCTACAACATTGGTCGCCAGGAAGATCTAATTGGTATCTAGCCCTTATACTTCGCATATTGGTGCGAAGCATGGACACGTACTGAGTCGTGATGCAATGATTTGCTACCTTGACTAGATTCCTCTAGAGACGCACATGGCCTGTTGCATTTATTCACATAATAATGGAGTCAGATTGATGAATGTAGTTTATTATTGGAATGTCTATGGTAATAGTGCTCACCATTGCCCCTAGTGGCTGGTTTTGAAGTAATCTCCTGACTTCCTGCTTACCTGGATGGACGTCTAATGTCATGTAGCCTAGGGGCATTTCCATGGAAAAATCTAAGAGTCTATATTTTTGAGAAATAAAGGCATATATAAAGGTTTTGATTTCTGGTCGAACAGATGGAAAACGGGTCTAGAAAACTTCTACCGGACATTTTTGGAAAGGTATTAATAATACATCAAAACACAATAATGTTGACGTAAACAGCCCTGCCAACTACTATCAACACATATACTTAGTTTTGCCTTCTGTACATTTAAGAAATATTGTCTAGTGTCTTGTCATTCTGTTACCAAAAACTCACATATCTTTCAGTTATTTTGTAATTTCTCTCCCTCATGAGGAGTGTCAGGATTCACCTAGCGGTCATGATTTTGGGCTGTACAAATGTTTGATGTAATAGAACAATTGATTATGTTGTATTAATAGAAGGGGAGGGGTTATAAGACCCTTCCCTCCTTACATTTAAAGGGTCCTAGACTATAGATTAACAATATATATTCATTATATAGTTTTAGAATTGTTCCACGGTTGTTTTCTTTCTTTCTCTCTCTGTCGTGTGTGTGTGTGTGTGTAAAGTAATGGTAGACCAACCAATTAGTTTAGCGTTTTTATAAATAAAACAATTTCATTACTAAATCGGCAACAGAATGACCAAAAAATTGTAACAGAATGACTCAACTGAATTGGCAACAATGGAAAATCATAATAGTCACAAACCCACAGTTGGGTCATCGGCTTACTGTCTACTTCCACTGGCATACTGTTATGTTCAAGCTCATAGGGTCCTCCCTGCTACTGTCCTAGACCTTTCCACTGGCATACGGTTATGTTCAGCTCATAGGGTCATCGACTCTGTCTTACCTTCACTGCTGCCGTTTGTTCAGCCCATAGGGTCATCGACTAACTGTCCACCTTCCACCTGG
>NW_019942907.1:65746-73975 GCF_002910315.2 Salvelinus sp. IW2-2015 | reverse complement strand
TGTGTGTGTGTGTGTGTGTGTTGTGGTGTTGTGTTGTCGTGTGTGTGTGTGTGTGTGTGCTGTTGTGTGTGTGTGTGTGTGTGTGTGTCAAGACTGACTGAGACAGAACTCTGCAGGGGAGTGTGGGAGATAAGAGACTAGTTAACATTCCACAAAATCACTTTGGAGTGACGTTTACTGCTAAGTTTAAGATACCACTAAAAGCCATTGTTTATATAGGTTTTGGTCTCAGGAGCTAAAAAGAATAGATATCAGGTTATGACTATCTACTATAGGGATGACTTTGTGATATATTCAAAAAAAACATACTTGAGACCTTTTGTTATGCGAGAAAGACTCTACATCTCAGAATTCATTCTGGCCAGTGCTATAAGCTATCCTTGCATTTCCAAACTATACTGTCATGTCCAGATGCGCCTAAATTGCTTATTCAACACAAAGTTTATTGCTCGCTCTCTCTTTCATACTGTTATGTTCAGCTCATAGGGTCTCCTGCTACTGTCCTACCTTCCACTGACATACTGTTATGTTCAGCTCATAGGGTCTCCTGCTACTGTCCTACCTTCCACTGACATACTGTTATGTTCAGCTCAGGACTGATGTCTTTCTCTTTCTGTTGTCTGGTGGTCAAAGCAAGAGTGAAAACAGTTTTGACAACCCATCCCTCTCTCTCTCTCCCTGTCGCTCTTCTCTCTCAGCAGTTAATGTCACCTCTTCCAGCTCTTACTGACACCTACCCATGAGCTCCCTCTCTTTCCATTTACTGTAAACAGACCTCTCACCCAACACTGGAGGTCCATGGACATTGAAAAGTAGTTGAAATTGAGTCAGTCCAAATCTGAACTAATCATAGATGTCTGTTTCACAGGTTTGGACACCATAGTAAAGTACAGTAGAGTACAATACAGTAGTATAATTTACTGTACTACACTTTACTCTACTCTACTGTACTCTACTGTACTGAACCCTACTGTACTGAACTCTATTCTACTGTACTCTACTGTACTGTAATGTGTTGAACTCTATTTTACTGTAATGTACTGAACTCTATTCTACTCTACTGTACTGTAATGTACTGCACTCTATTTTACTGTAATGTACTGAACTCTATTCTACTCTACTGTACTGTAATGTACTGAACTCTATTCTACTGTAATGTACTGAACTCTACTCTACTGTACTGTACTGTACTGTAATGTACTGCACTCTATTTTACTGTAATGTACTGAACTCTATTCTACTCTACTGTACTGTAATGTACTGAACTATATTCTACTGTAATGTACTGCACTCTACTCTACTCTACTGTACTGTAATGTACTGAACTCTACTCTACTCTACTCTACTGTACTGTACTGTACTGTACTGTAATGTACTGAACTCTACTCTACTGTACTGTACTGTAATGTACTGAACTCTATTCTACTCTATTCTACTGCAATGTACTGAACTCTACTCTACTCTACTGTACTGTACTGAACTCTACTCTACTCTACTGTACTGTACTGTATAAGTAATGGTAGACCAACCAATTAGTTTAGCGTTTTTATAAATAAAACAATTTCATTACTAAATCGGCAACAGAATGACCAAAAATTTGTAACAGAATGACTCAAACTGAATTGGCAACAATGGAAAATCATAATAGTCACAAACCACAGTTGGGTCATCGGCTACTGTCCTACTTCCACTGGCATACTGTTATGTCAGCTCATAGGTCTCCTGCTACTGTCCTACCTTCCACTGGCATACGGTTATGTTCAGCTCATAGGGTTCATCGACTACTGTCCTACCTTCCACTGGCATACTGTTATGTCAGCTCATAGGGTCATCGACTACTGTCCTACCTTCCACTGGCATACTGTTATGTTCAGCTCATAGGGTCTCCTGCTACTGTCCTACCTTCCACTGGCATACTGTTATGTTCAGCTCATAGTGTCTCCTGTTACTGTCCTCTCTTCCACTGACATACTGTTATGTTCAGCTCATAGGGTCTCCTGCTACTGTCCTACCTTCCACTGACATACTGTTATGTTCAGCTCATAGGGTCTCTGCTACTGTCCTACCTTCCACTGACATACTGTTTGTTCAGCTCAGGACTGATGTCTTTCTCTTTCTGTTGTCTGGTGGTCAGCAAGAGTGAAAAACGTTTTGACAACCCATCCTCTCTCTCTCTCCCTGTCGCTCTTCTCTCTCAGCAGTTAATGTCACCTCTTCCAGCTCTTACTGACACCTACCCATGAGCTCCCTCTCTTTCCATTTACTGTAAACAGACCTCTCACCCAACATGGGGTCCATGGACATTGAAAGTAGTTGAAATTGAGTCAGTCCAAATCTGAACTAATCTAGATGTCTGTTTCACAGTTTGGACACCATAGTAAAGTACAGTAGAGTTACAATACAGTAGTATAATTTACTGTACTACACTTTACTCTACTCTACTGTACTCTACTGTACTGAACCCTACTGTACTGAACTCTATTCTACTGTACTCTACTGTACTGTAATGTGTTGAACTCTATTTTACTGTAATGTACTGAACTCTATTCTACTCTACTGTACTGTAATGTACTGCACTCTATTTTACTGTAATGTACTGAACTCTATTCTACTCTACTGTACTGTAATGTACTGAACTCTATTCTACTGTAATGTACTGAACTCTACTCTACTGTACTGTACTGTACTGTAATGTACTGCACTCTATTTACTGTAATGTACTGAACTCTATTCTACTCTACTGTACTGTAATGTACTGAACTATATTCTACTGTAATGTACTGAACTCTACTCTACTCTACTGTACTGTAATGTACTGAACTCTACTCTACTCTACTCTACTGTACTGTACTGTACTGTAATGTACTGAACTCTACTCTACTGTACTGTACTGTAATGTACTGAACTCTATTCTACTCTATTCTACTGCAATGTACTGAACTCTACTCTACTCTACTGTACTGTACTGAACTCTACTCTACTGTACTGTACTGTAATGTACTGAACTCTACTCTACTGTACTGTACTGCAATGTACTGAACTCTATTCTACTCTACTGTACTGTAATGTACTGAACTCTACTCTACTGTACTGTACTGTAATGTACTGAACTCTATTCTACTCTATTCTACTGTAATGTACTGAACTCTACTCTACTCTACTGTACTGAACTCTACTCTACTCTACTGTACTGAACTCTACTCTACTGTACTGTACTGTAATGTACTGAACTCTATTCTACTGTAATGTACTGAACTCTATTCTACTGTAATGTACTGAACTCTATTCTACTGTAATGTACTGCACTCTACTGTACTGTACTGTAATGTACTGAACTCTATTCTACTGTAATGTACTGAACTCTATTCTACTGTAATGTACTGAACTCTACTCTACTGTACTGTAATGTACTGAACTCTATTCTACTGTATGTACTGAACTCTATTCTACTGTACTGTACTGTAATGTACTGAACTCTATTCTACTGTAATGTACTGAACTCTACTGTACTGTACTGTAATGTACTGAACTCTATTCTACTGTACTAAACTCTACTCTACTGTACTGTAATGTACTGAACTCTATTATACTGTAATGTACTGAACTCTATTCTACTGTAATGTACTGAACTCTACTGTACTGTACTGTAATGTACTGAACTCTATTCTACTGTACTGAACTCTACTCTACTGTACTGTAATGTACTGAACTCTTATACTGTAATGTACTGAACTCTATTCTACTATAATGTACTGAACTCTATTCTACTCTACTGTACTGTAATGTACTGAACTCTATTCTACTGTAAGTACTGAACTCTATTCTACTGTAATGTACTGAACTCTATTCTACTGTAATGTACTGTAATGTACTGAACTCTATTCTACTGTAATATACTGAACTCTATTCTACTCTATGTACTGTAATTTACTGAACTCTACTGTACTGTACTGTATGTCTGACTCTAGTCTACTGAATTACTGAATCTATTCTACTGTAATGTACTGAACTCTATTCTACTGTAATGTACTGTAATGTACTGAACTCTATTCTACTGTACTGTAATGTACTGAACTCTACTCTACTGTACTGTAATGTCTGAACTCTATTCTACTCTACTGTACTGTAATGTACTGAACTCTACTCTACTGTACTGTAATGTACTGAACTCTATTCTACTCTACTGTACTGTAATGTACTGAACTCTACTCTACTGTACTGTAATGTACTGAACTCTATTCTACTCTACTGTACTGAATGTACTGAACTCTCTCTACTGTACTGTAATGTACTGAACTCTATTCTACTCTACTGTACTTAATGTACTGAACTCTACTGTACTGTACTGTAATGTACTGAACTCTATTCTACTCTACTCTGCTGTGCCGTACTGGCTGTCCTGTATTGTACTCTACTGTGCTGTACTGTGATGTCCAAACCTGTGAAACATAGATGTCTATGATTGGTACGGTCCAGACCAACACAATTTGGTCTTGTTGAGGGCACAGCTCATTTGAATACAACCAGTGGCCGTGTCCGAACATCCATACTAGTGTATTACATGCACTGATATAGGTAACGCTTAACTGAATACTGACTTTGGTGTTTAATCAACAGCACTAGATTTTACTCGTCTTTTCCGAATCACGTGTCTGACAACAGCTGATAATCAGATAAATTGTGCATTCGGAGTACTTTTATTTTCTTCGAAATCACATACTATGACAGAATCATTTTCATTTTTCACATACTATTTAGTACGCCGGTAAGGGTATTCAGATACGACCAGTGTGTAGAATAATACCCAAACATGTAAAGGAGGACATTACATTTTTCTACCTTTGTGTACCTATTCAGGATACATCACCATGAAGAGATGCCACGCATAATTATGCATTTCTGTATGTTACGATCAGGGTCATTCTGTTACATCATTGTTACCATCATTCTGTTACCATCATTCTGTTACTATCATTCTGTTACTATCATTCTGTTACCATCATTCTGTTACCATCATTATGTTAGCATCATTATGTTACCATCATTCTGTTACTATCATTCTGTTACTATCATTCTGTTACCATCATTCTGTTACCATCATTATGTTACCATCATTATGTTACCTCATTCTGTTACCATCATTATGTTACCATCATTATGTTACCATCATTATGTTAGCATCATTATGTTACCCTCATTCTGTTACCATCATTATGTTACCATCATTATGTTAGCATCATTATGTTAGCATCATTCTGTTACCATCATTATGTTACATCATTCTGTTACCATCATTCTGTTACCATCATTCTGTTACCATCATTATGTTAGCATCATTCTGTTACCATCATTATGTTACCATCATTATTGTTACCATCATTATGTTACCATCATTATGTTACCATCATTATGTTACCATCATTCTGTTACCATCATTATGTTACCATCATTCTGTTACCATCATTATGTTAGCATCATTCTGTTACAATCATTATGTTACATCATTATGTTACCATCATTATGTTACCATCATTATGTTACCATCATTATGTTAGCATCATTATGTTAGCATCATTCTGTTACCATCATTATGTTACCATCATTCTGTTACCATCATTTTTACCATCATTCTGTTACCATCATTTAGTTAGCATCATTATGTTAGCATCATTATGTTACCATCTTATCTTATGTTACCATCATTATGTTACCATCATTATGTTACCATCATTATGTTACCATCATTCTGTTACCATCATTATGTTACCATCATTCTGTTACCATCATTATGTTAGCATCATTCTGTTACCATCATTATGTTACCATCATTATGTTAGCATCATTATGTTAGCATCATTCTGTTACCATCATTATGTTACCATCATTATGTTACCATCATTATGTTACCATCATTATGTTACCCTCATTATGTTAGCATCATTATGTTAGCATCATTCTGTTACCTTCATTATGTTACCATCATTATGTTAGCATCATTATGTTAGCATCATTCTGTTACCATCATTATGTTACCATCATTATGTTACCATCATTATGTTACCATCATTATGTTACCATCATTATGTTAGCATCATTATGTTAGCATCATTCTGTTACCATCATTATGTTACCATCATTATGTTACCATCATTATGTTACCATCATTATGTTACCATCATTATGTTACCATCATTCTGTTACCATCATTATGTTACTATCATTATGTTACCATCATTATGTTCCATCATTATGTTACCATCATTATGTTACCCTCATTATGTTGCATCATTATGTTACCATCTTTATGTTACCATCATTATGTTAGCATCATTATGTTAGCATCATTCTGTACCATCTTATGTTACCATCATTCTGTTAGCATCATTATGTTAGCATCATTATGTTAGCATCATTCTGTTCCCATCATTCTGTTACCATCATTATGTTACCATCATTATGTTAGCATCATTATGTTAGCATCATTCTGTTACCATCATTATGTTAGCATCATTCTGTTACCATCATTCTGTTACCATCATTATGTTACCATCATTATGTTACCATCATTATGTTAGCATCATTATGTTACCATCATTTGTTACCATCATTATGTTACCCTCATTATGTTAGCATCATTATGTTACCATCTTTATGTTACCATCATTATGTTAGCATCATTATGTTAGCATCATTTCTGTTACCATCATTATGTTACCATCATTCTGTTAGCATCATTATGTTAGCATCATTATTTAGCATCATTCTGTTACCATCATTCTGTTACCATCATTATGTTACCATCATTATGTTAGCATCATTATGTTAGCATCATTCTGTTACCATCATTATGTTAGCATCATTCTGTTACCATCATTCTGTTACCATCATTATGTTACCATCATTATGTTACCATCATTATGTTAGCATCATTATGTTACCATCATTATGTTAGCATCATTATGTTAGCATCATTCTGTTACCATCATTATGTTAGCATCATTCTGTTACCATCATTATGTTACCATCATTATGTTACCATCATTATGTTAGCATCATTCTGTTACCATCATTATTTACCATCATTATGTTACCATCATTATGTTAGCATCATTCTGTTACCATCATTCTGTTACCATCATTATGTTACCATCATTATGTTACCATCATTATGTTAGCATCATTATGTTAGCATCATTATGTTACCATCATTATGTTACCATCATTATGTTAGCATCATTATGTTAGCATCATTCTGTTACTCATTATGTTAGCATCATTCTGTTACATCATTATGTTACCATCATTATGTTACCATCATTATGTTAGCATCATTCTGTTACCATCATTATGTTAGCATCATTCTGTTACCATCATTCTGTTACCACATTATGTTACCATCATTATGTTACCATCATTATGTTGCATCATTCTGTTACCATCATTATGTTACCATCATTATGTTACCATCATTATGTTACCATCATTATGTTACCATCATTATGTTACCATCATTATGTTACTATCATTATGTTACCATCATTATGTTACCATCATTATGTTACCATCATTATGTTACCATCATTATGTTACCCTCATTTGTTAGCATCATTATGTTACCATCATTATGTTACCATCATTATGTTAGCATCATTATGTTAGCATCATTCTGTTACCATCATTATGTTACCATCATTCTGTTAGCATCATTAGTTAGCATCATTATGTTAGCATCATTCTGTTACCATCATTATGTTACCATCATTATGTTCCATCATTATGTTAGCATCATTATGTTAGCATCATTCTGTTACATCATTATGTTAGCATCATTCTGTTACCATCATTCTGTTACCATCATTATGTTACCATCATTATGTTACCATCATTATGTTACCCTCATTCTGTTCCCATCATTCTGTTACCAATCATTATGTTACCATCATTTTGTTAGCATCATTATGTTAGCATCATTCTGTTACCATCATTATGTTGCATCATTCTGTTACCATCAATTCTGTTACCATCATTATGTTACCATCATTATGTTACCATCATTATGTTACCATCATTATGTTACCATCATTATGTTAGCATCATTATGTTAGCATCATTCTGTTACCATCATTATGTTAGCATCATTCTGTTACCATCATTCTGTTACCATCATCCATTATGTTACCATCATTTGTTACTCATCATTATGTTACCATCATTATGTTACCATCATTC
>NW_019942907.1:47471-64509 GCF_002910315.2 Salvelinus sp. IW2-2015 | reverse complement strand
CATCATTCTGTTACCATCATTATGTTACCATCATTATGTTACCATCATTCTGTTACTGGGTGTTTATCCACTTCACTTACTGTAGTTCAATAACCAAAATAGATGTTTTCAAACTCAAGGTGTGATGTCATAGCTGACACCCAATTCTTTCTGCAGACGTCTTTGACTCTTAATTCCGAGTATATACTTAACAGCTTTTGGAAAACGTGGTCACATAAAAAACTAAGGGAGAGTTTACTATCATTCTGTTACCTAACTTTACATCTGCACTGTTCTTCTAGTAAAATGTTCATTGGAAATTGTTAAAAGTAGCCATTGTGCATAGAGTTGTATGGTTTAACTTTGAAATCAACGGTTTTTGTTTGGCATACTTTTAAAGTGAAAATAAAACAGAGACTAGCGTCATTCTGGTACCATGGAATTGCCCCTAGCCTAATAAACTTGAGAGGAAAGCGGGCTGCTGCAGCGTCCATATTCAAACAGAGCACACAGCTTCGGCATCCTTCTGGAGATATGACAAACCGCTCTCACTGACCTAACTCCCCCTGAACCCAATTATCGCCTTTGTGAAGGATATCTCACCCTTCTCGAATMTATTCAAATTGTGCAAATGTTTTGACAGGTCTCATTCACATTTCACAATGTACCTTTCCCCTTAGAACTGTGCTAAAAACATTACGCAAAAAAAACATTTGAATATTTACCAGCTTACGMCAACTGCTAGTCGTTGTCCAGGGTGCTGAAATTCCCCTATTCCAGGTTCAGCAGGTTCYGGGAACGTCCGTTCAATCCGCTGAGAGCGAGACACAGCACACAGATTTAAAATGCAGTCCAACTGCCGTGGCCGTCAGTGACGTTAAGAAAATTCCATTCGTGCCACCAGCATTGAAGAAGCCAACTGAGAAAATAATATCTTCGAAATTGTGACTTATGAAACCAACGACGCAGAAGTAGTCTAGTGGCTATGCTCTTCACTGCTCCGGGCCGGTTTTGCCGGTCTAATTGGCATCGCTTTGCTATTTGCTTTTTCCTTCCCGTATACTCTTTCTCTCTCGCTCTCTGTCTCTCTCTCTCTCTCCACCCGCCCTCGCAACAGGGAATTAGATTTATGGTCAGTTTGCTTTTGTAGACTAGAGAGGAGAGACCGCCTGTTTCGTAGCCTATACACCCCCCTGTCGTCTTTTCCCGTTGCCTCCCACTTTTCCTCCTCTATAGTCCCGCGGTTTGCTTTTATTAGCGCAACAGTTTCCTACATGCCGGAAAAGCCGGTGCCCGGTGGTAAATGACGGCAAGCGACACCCGTGAAGGGGGTGAGGGAATATCTTGCTCCTTCGACGATGGGGGCACCGCGCGCTCTCTCTCTCATTAGCTTTCAACACCACATGAAGTGAACGGCAAAGATCGAATGAGCTACATGCATTATACGAACGCAACGAACCCATAGAGGATAGTACCATAATTTCAAACTTATTCAGGAATCACTACAGACACACTGATGCTGCTCGCACATTCAAACACATTTTCTCTGATTAGGCCTTTCATGAGCCAATCAGGGTAAATTAGGATGATTGACACGATGTGGCGTGAATGCACACGGGTTTGATGGATGAAAATACCCTCAAATTAAAGTCTGCTTTAGTTATTATGTGATTTCAAATCCAAAGTGCTTGAGTACACAGCCAAACAACAAAAWATGTGTCACTGTCCCAATACTTTTGGAGCTAATTGTATACCTTGGCTCAATCAAAGTGAATGTGTGTATGCAAATCATAATAATTTGGCGGGTGCTTACATTTGTCCTATTTCACACATGTGCAAGTGTGTATTTTATGCATGTTTGAACTGGAAATGTATTTTCTTTGTTACATATCCCAACTTTCCTGAGACAGCCTCAGAGAGTGGAGAAACGGCCAGGGTCTGTCATTATCAACAGGGACCCTGGAGTAATTAGGGTTAAAAACTTCTTATGGCTGAGATCCCGTTAACGGGATCGACTTGACAACAGCCAGTGAAAATGCAGGGCGCAAATTCAAACAACAGAAATCTCATAATTAAAATTCCTCAAACATACAAGTATTATACACAATTTTAAAGATAAACTTGTTGTTAATCCCACCACAGTGTCCAATTACAAAAAGGCTTTACGACGAAAGCATACCATGCGATTATGTTAGGTCAGCACCTAGTCACAGAAAAACACAGCCATTTTTCCAGCCAAAGAGAGGAGTCACAAAAAGCAGAAATAGAGATAAAATGAATCACTAACCTTTTCGATGATCTTCATCAGATGACACTCATAGGACTTCATGTTACACAATACATGTATGTTTTGTTCGATAAAGTTCATATTTATATAAAAAAATCTCAGTTTACATTGGCGCGTTATGTTCAGTAATGTTTTGCTTCCAAAACATCTGTGATTTTGCAGAGAGCCACATCAATTTACAGAAATACTCATAATAAACATTGATAAAAGATACAAGTGTATGCATGGAATTATAGTATAAACTTCTCCTTAATGCAACCGCTGTGTCAGATTTAAAAAAAAGCTTACGGAAGAAGCACACCATGCAATAATCTGAGTACAGCGCTCAGAGACCAAAACAAGCCATACAGATACCCGCCATGTTGTGGAGTCAACAGAAGTCAGAAATAGCATTATAAAATTCACTTACCTTTGATGATCTTCATCAGAATGCACTCCCAGGAATCCCAGTTCCACCAATAAATGTTTGTTTTGTCCCGATCAAGTCCATCATTTCATGTCCAATACCTCCTTTTTGTTTGCGGCGTCTAGTTCACAAATCCAAATTCACGAGGCCGCAGGCCAGACCAAAGTCTAAAAGTTCCATTACAGTTCGTAGAAACATGTCAAACGATGTATAGATCAATCTTTGGATGTTTTTATCATAAATCTTCAATATGTTTCAACCGGAGATTCCTTTGTCTTTAGAATGAAAAGGAACGCAGCTCACTCTCACGGGCGCACGCCTGAACTGAGCTCATGGCATTCTGCCAGACCTCTTAGTCAATCAGCCTCTTATTCTCTCCCCCTTCACAGTAGAGAGCCTGAAACAAGGTTCTAAAGACTGTTGACATCTAGTGAAGCCTTTAGGAAGTGCAATATGACCCCATAGACACTGTATATTGGATGGCAAAGACTTGAAAACCTACAAACCCAGATTCCCACTTCCTGGTTTGGATTTTTCTCAGTTTTTGCTGCCATATGAGTTTGTTATACTCTCCACAGCATCATTCAAACAGTTTTAGAACGTCAGAGTGTGTTTCTATCCAAATTCTACTAATAATATGCATATCGTAGCTTTCTGGGCCTGAATAGCAGGCAGTTTACTCTGGGCACCTTATTCATCCAAAGCTACTCAATACTGCCCCCAGCGCATAAGAAGTTTAAGAAGCCTTGCACAAGGGCACATCGACAGATGTTTCAGTTGTCGCTTGGGGATTCGAACTAGAAACTTTCGTAACCGCTAGTCTACCTGCACCGTAGTGCTGTGTGTGTGTGTATGGTGTGTGTGTGTGTGTGGTGTGTGTGTTGTGTGTGTGTGTGTGTGTGTGTGTGTGTGTTGTGTGTGGTGTTTGTTGTGTGGCCTGGTGTCGTGTGTGTGTGTGTGTGTGTGTGTGTGTGTGTGTGTGTGTGTGTGTGAAATACATGCACATACATAAGGATTCCCTTTCTTCGGTCACTATATCACAGTTACATAACCCATTTATCAGTATCAGAGTAACATGTCATGTTCTCTGTCTTCAGATTGTTTCCTTCTGAACACAGGCTGTACTTTCCTGTTGAGGCACAGAGGAGTTCCCCTCCTTTCTTCTGACGGGCTGAATTTATGATTAGTATTCTAGAGTCCTCCTGCAGCAAATATGCATTTCACGCTTACATGCACACACAGTGGCAGCTGCGAAGGGCCCTCCAGTGACCAAGAGCTGTAGCCAGTCACATAGTCTCTTCAGACGTGTCCTAAATTAGCTCATGCTTTCGAAACTCAACTTGAGCTTATTAGCCTTAGGGAACATCAGGCAAAAAACTAGCTAATGGGGTTTAGCATGTTCCAGACTGTGTTTGTATGATTAGCAGTTAGCTAGGGCTGGGAATTGCCATGGACCTCACAATGCGATATTATCACAATACTTAGGTGCCAATATGATATGTATTGCGATTCGGAAATACAATTTTATTGCGATTCAAACATACTTCTCACCATATGTCTGCTGCAGAGGGAAAAGAGAGAGCCAATGCGAAAGCAAGTTTGGATCAGTCATGGAAACTAAATTGCTGAAAACAAATTGTCTTACTAATTAAAAAGAAAACGGAGAACAAGAATGACAAATAATGGCATAAAGGACAACGTGAACCAGCCTGCTCTCATAGACTAGACGTACTACTTTGCAAATACTTAGCATGTCAGCTATCCCTTCCCCTAACCCAATCCTAACCTTAATCCTTCTAGCTAACCCTTCCCCTAACCATAACCCTAACCCTAACCCTAACCCTAACCCTTTAACCTAACTCTGAACCTTAACCCTAAGCCCTAACCCTAGCCCCTAGCCTAGCTAACGTTTAACCAGCTAGCTAACGTTAGCCACCTTTTCAACAACAGATTGGAATTCATAATATATCATAAGTTTATCAAAATCATAAAATATATTGCATGTTTTGCCAATTAGTAACACATTGTAAGAATTGCAATTCATAAACATATCATACTAATTGTAAATCATAACTTATAATACGAAGATGATGAAGAACCACAAATTAATGCATACCATACATATAATACTAAATGGAGCGTCTTGGAATTACGTACAGAATAATACGAAATGCTCTGAGTCCAGGTTGTGTGAACAGAAAAGATCTAATCAAGCCCAGTATGGTTGGGGTTGGCCTTAACATTTGTATCAGGCAGGGCCTTGCACAGACCTATCAGGTGGGAAGTGCTCAAAATGAAAGGGCACCTGCCGGCACACTTGATTTGAAAAAAAAAGTTCATTATTCATATCTTGAAATTCATAACACACTAACTACCTCTGTAGCGATATTTGTTTTTATTTTTTATGTTGATGACTAGATAGCTGGATAGCTAACTTGATTTTTGTTGTTGTTGACTGATTGTGATTTATATTCAATGCTCCAAAAAAATTACTTCATAATTTATTATTCATAATCTTCTAACCCATTATCCCAGAAATCCTAGACCCACTCCAATTTGCATACCGCCCAAACAGATCCACAGATGATGCAATCTCTATTGCACTCCACACTGCCCTTTCCCACCTGGACAAAAGGAACACTTATGTGAGAATGATATTCATTGACTACAGCTCAGTGTTCAACACCATAGTACCCTCAAAGCTCATCACTAAGCTAAGGAACACCTCCCTCTGCAACTGGATCCTGGACTTCCTGACGGGCCGCCCCCAGGTGGTGAGGGTAGGTAGCAACACATTTGCCACGCTGATCCTCAACACTGGAGCCCCCGAGGGGTGCGTGCTCAGTCCCCTCCTGTACTCCCTGTTCACCGCACGACAGCACAAGCCAGGCACGACTCCAACACCATCATTAAGTTTGCAGACGACCACAACAGTGGTAGGCCTGATCATGACGAGACAGCCTATAGGGAGGAAGTCAGAGACCTGGCTGGGTGGGTGCCAGAATAAAACCTCTCCTCAACGTAACCAAGACTAAGGAGATTATTGTGGACTACAGGAAAAGGAGGACCGAGCATGCCCCATTCTCATCGACGGGGCTGTAGTGGAGCAGGTTGAGAGCTTCAAGTTTATTTGGTGTCCGCATCACCAACAAACTAGAATGGTCCAAACACCACCAAGACAGTCGTGAAGAGGGCATGACAAAGCCTATTCCCCTCAGGAAACTAAAAAGATTTGTCATGGGTACTGAGATCCTCAAAAGTTCTACAGCTGCAACATCGAGAGCATCCTGACTGGTTGCATCACTTGCGGCCTCCGACCGCAAGCGCACTACAGAGGGTAGGTGTACGGCCCAGTACATCACTGGGGCTAAGCTGCCTGCCACCCAGGACTTCTGACACCAGGCGGTTCAGAGGAAGCCCTAAAAACTGTCAAAGACCCCAGCCACCCCAGTCATAGACTGTTCTCTCTACTACCGCATGCAAGCGGTACCGGAGTGCCAAGTCCAGGACAAAAGGCTCTCAACAGTTTTTACCCCCAAGCCATAAGACTCCTGAACAGGTAATCAAATGCACAGGGACAATTTGCATTGGTGACCCCCCCAAACCCTCTTTTACGCTGCTGCTACTCTCTGTTTATCATATATGCACAGTCACTTCAACTCTACATTCATGTACATATGTACATACTACCTCAATTGGCCCGACCAACCATGCTCCCGCACATTGGCTAACGCGGCTATCTGCATTGTGTCCCACCACCCACCACCCACCACCCACCACCCGCCAGCCCCTCTTACGCTACTGCTACTCTCTGTTCATCATATATGCATAGTCACTTTAACCATATCTACATGTACATACTACCTCCAATCAGCCTGACTAACCGGTGTCTGTATATACCTCGGCTACTGTTATTCACTGTCTTTTACTGTTGTTTTTTATTTCTTTACGCACCTATTGTTCAACTAATACCTTTTTTACACAATTGTTAGTAAGCATTTCACTGTAAGGTCTACACCTGTTGTTTTCGGCGCACGTGACAAATACACTTTGATTTGATGACACAGTATATGGCTGGCTGGCTAGTGGCTTGTGGGATAGATGTGGAATAGATGTGGATAGATGTTGATAGATGTGGATAGATGTGGAAGATGTTGATAAGATGTGGATAGATGTGGATATGAATGTGGATAGATGTGGATAGATGTGGATAGATGTGGAATAGATGTGGATAGATGTGGGATAATGTGATAGATGTGGATAGATGTGGATAGATGTGGATAGATGTGGATAGATTTGATAAGATGGGATAGATGTTATAGATGTTGAATATTGTTGATAGATGATGTGTGATAGATGGAGACTGCAGCACCCAGCTCCCCTGGCAGTAGACCAGCATATTATAGTAGAAAAGCAGTCAGGTTGGACACAAGTACAGCCAATACATTGTGTGTGTGTGTGTGTTTGTTGTGATGTTATGTGTCTGTGTGCTGTGTGTCTGTCTGGTGTTGTGTGTGTGGTAGATACCTTTGTAGACATCTTGTGCTTCATCACCTACCACTCTATGTCCTTGCATCGGTGACCCCTCTCAAAACGAGCATGTTTCTTATCCCTGGCTAGAAGAGAAATCTCAGGTAGAAGACAATGTGCTCCGGAGGAGTAGAGAAGTTGTTGAAAACAGCTCCCCCTCTTCTCCTCCCTCCCCCTCTCCTCCTCCTCCCTCCCTCCCTCCCTCCCTCCCTCCCTCCCTCCTCCCTCCCTCCCTCCCTCCCTCCCTCCCTCCCTCCCTCCTTCCAGCCTTGTACTTCTCCTTGTGGCTCTTTCATCAGAGCTGCCCTATTAAACAGACCTCTTTTCCAATTCAAAAATCTACCTACCTGCTCTTCCTACTGTATTCACATCACATCACACTGTTCAGAGCTGGCTGGATGGGGAGGGGCAAAGCAGGGTCAGAGCTGGCTGGATGGGAGGGCAAGCAGGTCAGAGCTAGCTAGATGGGGAGGGGCAAGGCAGGCTCAGAGCTAGCTAGATGGGAGGGCAAGGCAGGGTCAGAGCTAGCCTAGATGTGGAGGGCAAGGCAGGGTCAGAGCTAGCTAGATGTGGAGGGCAAGGCAGGGTCAGAGCTAGCTAGATGTGGAGGGCAAGGCAGGTCAGAGCTAGCTGGATGGGAGGGGCAAGGCAGGTCAGAGCTAGCTGGAGGGGAGCGCAAGCAGCGCGTCAAAGCTAGCTAGATGTGGAGGCAAGCAGGTCAGAGCTAGCTGGATGGGGAGGAGCAAGGCAGGGTCAGAGCTAGCTGGATGGGGAGGGCAAGGCAGGTCAGAGCTAGCTGGATTGGGAGGGGCAAGCAGAGTCAAAGCTGGCTGGATGGGAGGGCAAGCAGGGCAGAGCTGGCTGGATGGGGAGGGCAAGGCAGCGTCAGAGCTGGCTGGATGGAGGGGCAAGCAGGGTCAGAGCTGGCGGATGGGGAGGGGCAAGGCAGAAGTCCAAAAGCTGCTGATGGGGAGGGGCAAGGCTGGGTCAGATCTAGGTATGTGGCAAACCAGGTAGTGTGAATTTGCTAATTTGGAGAAGGAGGAAAGGGGAGCTCAGAGTGTGTGCGTGTGCGTGTGTGCGTGTGCGTGTGTGTGTTTGGGGGGATTATTTTTGGGAAGTGAGTATTGTTGTATTTATTTATTAAACTCACAGACATTATTCAAACAGTTTTAGAAACTTTCGAGTGTTTTCTATACAAATCTACTAATAATAAGCATATCCTAGCTTCTGGGCCTGAGTAGCAGGCAGTTTACTTTGGGCACGCTTTTCATCCGGACGTGAAAATACTGCCCCCTATCCCAGAGAGGTTTTAAGGCATTCAGTGTGCGTGTTTGTTTGTAAACAGTAAGTGCAGCGTTTAGTAATTAGGTGAGAGCACTGTGTGGTGTGTGGGTGTCAGTGTTGTTGAGGTAAACACCGTACAGGAGAGAATCTCTGTCATTGGGTCATTAAGTTTATATCTGAATGCGTTTATGTGAAGTAGAACGAGTGGTAGAAGAGGCAAGGTCAACTGGAAATGTGTGTTTGTGTGTGTGAGTGTGTGCAGATGTGCTATGTGTGTGTGTGTGTGTACGTACCTTGTGTGTGTGTGTGTGTGTGTGTGTGTGTGTGTGAGAGAGAGAGAGAGAGAGACAGAGAGAGAGAGAGTTGTTCCGTAATAGGAGTTTTTTGGCAGAAATATTCTCCCCCTTCAGAAATAATTTCCTTCCTAATGCTATATCTGATCAAATGTAATCTTGCTGTCAGGTGCAGCACTTGTTAAAGAGAAAGTTCGCTATTTTACAACTTGATGTTAGATAGTTCCTCACTCTGAAAGTAGTCCATGGGCCAGGAGTAACTGTAATCCAGGGTTCACCTGGCCCACAGACTAATCTGAAGGTATTTCTATTTTACAGTAGTGACCTCATCATCAAGGTTTCTGCCTCATTACCCAGCAGTTTTCCAGCGTTGCAGAGTTTCGCATCCTATACATTTATATAATCCTGGTTTGGGAGGGTCATTACCCTCCCCCTAACCTAGAGCTGTGCCACTGGAATGGCAAGTACACGGCAGAGTTGATGACAAATATCCAACCCATGGCAAAGTTGTAAATTGACACTTTTGATCCGCACATATTTGGATTAAAATGTCAAGAAGAAAGGATCATACTGGAATTTATTATGGATGTTAGAAACTGGTGAGTTTTTCTGATTCTAACAAGCATGCATTTACACACAGCAGTCAGTGCACAACTGAGGCGCTGTATTGTTAGCGCGCCATTTGTTTTCTCAGCAGTTTGAATTGTGTCCTGTCTGACAGTGAAATGTGACTAGCTCTTACCTTAGGTTGGCCTATGGTGTAGCTAGCTAGTTAGTGTTGCAAAAGCCCATTACATGCATTGTAAGGTAGCAGTGTGACAATTTTCCCACAGTTTGTTTTATAGCTAGCTACATTTTGTGGAGAAATTTAGGACTGGCATTTAGACATGAGCTAGCTAACGTTAGCTAGCTTCTGTGTCAAGGTCAGCTGCTGTTGTCTAGCTCTAATTAGCTAGCTTCATTTGACATTTTCATCAACATATTATCCTAAATATGATGGTAGGGTGATTTTAATTTAACATTGAGCTTCAACCAAAGCCGACATTGAGTTTGGACCGACGAGACAATGATTCAAGAAACGTCTACCAGAGAGAAAGACAGGGTGGCAAGGAGGACGATAGAGGTGGAAGAAAAGATGAAAGAGAAGAGGATTTGAGAGAGGCAGAGGAGGAGAGGAAAACAAGGAAGAAGAGGGAAGGAGGGAGAGCAGGATGAAGGTGTGGTAAGAGAATGAGGGCAGGAATGAAGAGGTGTGGAAGATAATGAGGGCAGGATGAATGGAGGTGTGGAAGAGAATTGAGGGCAGGAATGAAAGGGTGTGGAAGAATGAGGGCAGGAATGAAGAGGTGTGGAAGATAATGAGGGCAGAATGAAGAGGTGTGAAGAGAATGAGGCAGGAATGAGAGGTGTGGAGACAGATGAGAAGTTGGAAAGAATGAGGGCAGGAATGAGAAGGTGTGGAAGAGATGAGGGCAGGATGAAGAGGTGTGGAGAGAATGAGGGCAGGAATGAGAGGTGTTGAAGATGAGGCAGAGGAATGAAGAGGTGTGGACAGAGAATGAGGGCAGGATGAAGAGGTTGTGAAGAGAATGAGGGCAGGAATGAGAAGGTGTGGAAGAGGACTGAGGGCGATGAGAAGGTTGGAAGAAAGGAGAGCAAGAGACAAAGGAGGAGCATGATACGTGAGGTCTGCAGACAAAGGGAGGAAGAATGATAGTGTAGGCTTGGCAGAAAAGGGAGGAAGATGATAGTGTAGGCTGCAGACAACAGGGAGGAAGATGAATAGGTCCAGAAAGGGGTGATAGTGAGCTGCAGACAAAGGGAGGAAGCATGATCGTGTCAGGCTGCAGACAAAGGGAGGAATATACGGGTAGACAGAGTCAGTAGAGGGGGGGTCAGTCAGCTCCATGTTTCTTATTAACTAATAGGATTAATACACAACTCTGCAAACACGTGACCTCTTTTCTTTCTCTCTCACAGCACCACCGAGACGCCACGTTCCCTCTACTGTTCGCCTTTACTTATCCTTCCACAACTTTTGTGCTCCCCTCTTTGGGCTTATACGTAGCCCGGAGATCCCTCGCTTCCAACTTTAGCCCACCTTCATGCTTCTCTTGTTGGTGCCTGATTATTGGGAGGTAGGACGGATTCGCACGGAGGCCCAAGGCTGAAAGCAGAACAGAGAGAGAGAGGATGTGTTTGGGTTTATTCATGCCAAGTTCCTTGGGGAGATTGCAGATATAGAAGGAATGGAGCGACGCAGGGCTCCATCCATTTCTATGGCTATTCTCTCTGAAACTCCATCATAATGCCAACTAACGCCGTGTATCGGTTGGTGTTGGTAAGGGAGACAATGTTATATCGTAAATAGGAGTTTATGCTCGCATTCTGTCCTTTTCCTTTCTTGCTGTCTCTTTCTCTACTCTTTTCTCCCTTTCTCCCTCTGCCCTCACTCTGCCAGCCAGTCAGAACACAGCACACACCACAGCACACCAACACACACAACACCACACCCACCATCACCACACACACACACACACACCCACACACACAGCACACCACACACACACCACCACACCACACACACACACACACCACACTACAGTCACACCACAACACACACACACCCACACACAGCACTACACACACACACACACTAGACAAACACACTAGTATAGAGCCATGACGCAGACACAAAAACAGAGAATGAGGATAAAGGTGATGAATTATCTCATTAGCCTGAAATATCTCTGGTGATTCAACGGAGGAAGCCGAGCACAAGTGGAGAGAATGGGGAAACATGTATTTATCCTCCAGCGGCGAGATGAAGATGACTCAATAAGTACTAATTGATAATGTTGTAGCGTCAGGAAATGTAATTGTGGGCCTAATCCTGCTCCTTAGTTTAATTGGGAGAACTGCTGAAACAAGTGACGAATAGTCCATTCTATATCTGTGGGAAAATATATTATGGGTCAGAATAAAGTACTTTGTAACGAAGATCTTTCTCCTGTTCTGTACTTTCTATCAGTATACCGCTACATAAGAGCTTCCCTTCTCTCTGGATCTCTTTGGGTTCGTAACAATGCTGGACCTCTGCTTTTAGGTACTTCCTCTTCTGTTTGTCTGTATACAGCCTGTTGTCCTGTATACAGCCTGTCTGTCCCTGTATCACCGCCTGTCTGTCCTGGTCTGTTGTCTCTGTGTACAGCCTTTCTGTCCTGTATACAGTGTCTATCCCTTGTATACAGCCTGTCTGTCCTTGTATACAGCCTGTCTGTCCCTGTATACAGCCTTTCTGTCCCTGTGTACAGCCTGTCTATCCCTGTATACAGCCTGTCTATCCCTGTATACAGCCGGTCTGTCCCTGTATAGAGCCTGTCTCTCCCTGTATACAGCCTGTCTCTCCCTGTATACAGCCTGTCTGTCCTTGTATACAGCCTGTCTGTTCCTGTATACAGCCGGTCTGTCCCTGTATACAGCCACTCTACCTAGTAAGAAGATCTTACTCCTATACAGTATACCACTGCTTTGTTTCTCTCCCAGTCTAAATCCCTCTGGACTGAGCGGACTCCCTCTCCCCACCACCATCCTGACATCCGTCTAGAAAGCCAGGGCCCAGAGGTTTTCTGTCCATCTGCCAATCAAAGACTGAGGTGGAGTACAGGTACCCGACACAATGGAGGAAATCGGGTTGAGAGTGAGGACATGTTGATATGCACTTTGGAATGGGGAGAATCAGGGTTATTCTCTCCTCTCCTCTTTTTTCCATAACCTGGAATCTGATTTGTGAGTTTTCGCGTGCCTGCATGTGCTTGCATGTGCGCGTCTGAAAATGTGTATGTGTGTATCTAACGCCATGTGTGCAGCTTTCTTCCCCTGTATTGGAGCTGGGCGTTACAGCGAGACAAAGCGCCTATTGAGCCATTGCGCTCTCTAGCTCTCTGCTAGGCGCCCATTAGAAGAGATAGCTCCTATTCTCAGCCGTGCTCCCCTGCTCTGATTAACAGCCTACACCACAGCAGAAGCAATATGGCTGACATTTAACTATTATCTTCCACCACCCTCTACCCTACTTTCTATCTCGCCTACGTCAATCGACTGAGTTAACAAGCGTGTTACGGACCGTGCTAAACTGCATTTATGATACAATGTGAACTTACTAAGTCAGGGTTGGTGGTTTATCCATAAATGCATGAGACCCAACAGGCCTCAGATCCAATGAATGGGTAAACTAAGGATGTTAGCCAGAAAAAGCCTGAAGGAATATTTTGAGTTAACCTTGATCCTTCAAGTGTCCACTGAACGGTCATTATTATTTAACCCCTCAGTGATTACAGTAGGCGTTATGGTGTATAGGAGTTGACGTTTATACCTTAGATATAYCAGTGTATTCTATAAGAAAGTAATCTTGTTTTCCTCTCTCAATATTATATCATTGTTTCTGGTAAGCTTTTCAGCAGCATAGTAACCCATATGTTGATGATGTGTAGTTGTTRGGGAAAAAGTGAATGCTTTCAAATACAAGTCCAACTTTCACTACATAGCCAACTCTTCAGTACTGTAAGTATGAAACATGCTGTGTGTCTGTGTGTGCATGTGTGCATGTGTGTGAGAGAGAGCGAGAGACACGAATAGAAAGAGAGATGTAGAGAGAAATAAAATTACAGAGACAGCGAGAAAGATGGAACAAGAGAGAAAAATGAGAGAGAGAGATGGAGAGAGATAAATAAAATCCCAGGGAGACAGAGAGAGAGCAACTGAGCAAACGAGCTGATACTCAGTCACCATGGCAACCATTTGACGTGTAGCTGCCATACCTGCTGCCAATAAGGACACTACTTCTCCGACGGCTTTCCATGGTCATGTGTGTATAGCAGTGGTGTAAAGTACTTCAGTAAAAATACTTTAAAGTACTGCTTTAGTAGTTTTTTMGGGTATCTGTACTTTACTATTTATATTTTGAACAACTTTTAGAATTCTACAATGCTATTGGACTGCTTTGTTAGCACTAATTGGAATATGCTTTGAGACTCCGCCGATAACATTGACACGTTGAAGGTTCGCTGCTTCTCCAATCAAAAGCCCTGGATTAACACTTGTTACACAGACTCTGACACCCGCCACATGTGGCAGGGGCTACAGTCCATTACCGGATTACAAAGGAAGACCCAGCCATGATGTGGCAGGAGCTACAAGTCCCATTCCCGGAATTACAAGGTAGACACAGCCGTGATGTGGCAGGAGCTACAGTCCATTAACCGGATTCCACAGGAAGAGCCAGCGTGAGATAGTGGCAGGAGACTACAGTCCATTACGCGATTACAAAGGAAGTACGCAGTGAATGGTGGCAGGGAGCGGTCAGTCGCAGTTACCGAGGACTTACAAAGGAAGACCCCAGCGCAGAGAGCTGATGTGGCACAGAGGACTACAGTCCATTACAGGATTACAGAAGGAAGACCCAGCCGATGATGTGGAGAGCAGGAGACTACAGTCCATTAACCAGATTACAAGGAAGAACCCGACGTGATGTGGCAAGGGACTACAGTCCATTTCAGATTACAAAGGAAGACCCAGCCGTGATGATGGGCAGGGAATACAAGTTCCACGGTTACAGATTCCACAAGGACAGACCGCACGTGATGTGGCAGGGATAAAGTCATATACAGATTAGCAAAGGAAGGACCAAAGCCGCTGATGTGGGCAGGGACATACAGGTCGCATTACGAATTACAAAGAAGACCCAGCCGGTGATGTGCACAGGGACTTACTGACCATCCATTACGGCAGATTACAACAGAGAAGACCCAGCCATGATGGGTGGCAGGGGCTACAGTCCCAATTGCGATTCACAAACGTGAAGACCCAGAGCGAGATTGTGACAGGACTATAGTCCATTACAGATTACAAGGAAAAGACCCAGGCCGTGATGTGGCAGGGGCTACAGTCCCATTACTGGAATACAAAGGAAGACCAGCCGTGATGTGGCAGGGGCTAATAGTCCATTACCGGATTACAAAGGAAGACCCCGCCGTGAGTGTGGCAGGGGCTACAGTCCATTACGGAATACAAAGGAAGACCCAGCCGTGATGTGGCAGGGACTATAGTCCTTACAGATTACAAAGGAAGACCCAGCCGTGATGTGGCAGGGGCTACAGTCCATTACCGATTACAAAGGAAGAACCCAGCCGTGATGTGGCAGGTGCTACAGTCCATTAGCGGATTAAAAGGAAGACTCCGCGCGTGATGTGGGCAGGAGCTACCGTCCATTACTGGATTACAAAGGACGACCAGCCCGTGATGTGGCAGGGACTACAGTCCATTACAGATTACAAAGGAAGACCCAGCCGTGATGTGGCAGGGGCTACAGTCCATTACTGGATTACAAAGGAAGACCCAGCCYTGATGTGACCAATGATGCCTTTCTACTAGACCAACTCAATGCATTTTATGCACGCTTCGACAATAACAACATCGTACCGGGTGTGAGGGCCGCCACCGACCCAGACGACTGGGTGATCTCAACTCTCCGAGGTCGACGTGAGTAAGGTCTTTAATCAGGTCAACAACAGCAAGGCCGCGGGTCCCGACGGTATTCCAGGGCTCGTTTTCAGAGTATGCGCAGAACAGCTGGCAGGCATATTCACAGTAATTTTCAGTCTCTCCATGTCCAAGTCTGAAATCGCCACATGTTTTAAGGTGACCTTCATCATTCCTGTTCACAAAAACTCTAAGGCTTCATGCCACAATGACTACCGCCCTGTAGCACTTACATCTGTAATCATGAAGCTTTGAGAGGCTGGTTATGGCACACATCAACTCCATCATCCCAGACACCCTAGACGCACTCCAATTTGCATACCGCCCAAACAGATCCATAGACAACGCAATCTCAATTGCACTTCATACTGCCCTCATCCACCTAGATAAGAGGAYTACCTATGTGAGAATGCTGTTCATTGACTACAGCTCAGCGTTCAACACKATTGTCCCCTCCAAGCTCATCACCAAGCTAAGGACTGAACACCGCCCTCTGCAACTGGATCCTGGACTTCCTGACGGGCCGATCCCAGGTGGTAAGGGTAGGCAACATCCCCTCTGCCATGCTGACCCTCAGCACAGGGTCTGTGCTTAGTCCCCTACAGTACTCCTTGTTCACCCACGACTGAATGGCCGTGCACGACTCCAACACCATCATCAGGTTTGCTGACAACACAACGAGCACACCCCCATCCACATCAACGGGGCTGCAGTGGAGCAGGTTGAGAGTTTCAAGATCATAAAATGGTCCACACACACGTGRACAGTCGTGAAGAAGGTGTGACAGCGCCTCTACCCCCCCAGGAGTTTGAACAAGGTTTGACATGGGCCTTCAGATGCTCAAAAAGTTCTACACCTGCAACATTTAGAGCATCTTGACTGGCTGCAACACTGCCTGGTTACAGCCCATAGAAACGCATTGAATAACACATTCATAAATTGAAAAAAATTATACGGAATTCTAAGGAATAGATTTTTTAAGTGTCTGTCCTATATCTAGGAGATATGAAAAAGATCATGGTGGCATAAAGGTGTTTCCACCGCCATTTCCCCGCATAATTAATTTTACCGACACAAAAAATCCCACCATGTCGAACAAACAAATTATCTGGAAGCATGGTCTGAGCAACCAGCTCTCACAGTCTCACGTCAGAATTAGACATTTAAGGTTTAATGTTAGTGTTAGGTTCAAGCATTAACTCCAAATTCTTAGCTTAGGCATTAACTCCGAATGGATAAGCATACGTGTACACATACACACCCACATACACCCACATACACATACTGTACACATACACACCCACCTACACCATACACCATACTGCTACAACCATACACACACCCCCACATACATACGTCCATATTTTACACACTCACATACACACACTCATAACACACACTCATCACACACCCACATACACATACTGTACACACCCCACATACACGTACTGTACACATACACACCCACATACTCACCCACATACACACCCAGAATATCACACCCACATACACATACGTACACCCACATACACACCACATACACATACTGTACACATACACCCCACATACACACCCACCATACACACTCATAACACACCCACATACACATGCTGTACACACCCACATACTACACACCCACATACACACTCATATACACACCCACATACACATACTTGTACACATACACACCCACATACTCACCACATACACACCCAG
>NW_019942907.1:38029-42704 GCF_002910315.2 Salvelinus sp. IW2-2015 | reverse complement strand
ATTGGAAAGATAGATGTTTAAGGTTTGGGATAGGCTTAATTTAAAAAAAATGGAATCAGATGCCAAGAGACTCCTCCAAAACCTCCTCTGTATCCTGACACTCCACCACCACCCTCTCTGTTCCTGACACTCCACCCACCCCTCCATCTGTATCCTGACACTCCTCCACCACCTCCTCTGTATCCTGACACTCCTCCACCCCTCCACTGTACTCCTGCTGACACTCCTCCACCCCATCCTCTGTTCATCCTGACACTTCCTCCACCCCCTGCTCTGTATCCTGACACTCCACGACCCCCTGCTCGTCCCTGACACCCACGACCCCTTCTCTCGTTATCCTGACACTCCTCCACCCCTCCTCTTGTATCCTGACACTCCCCACCCCTGCTCTGATCCTGACACTTCCACACCACCTCCTCTGTATCCTGACACTCCCTCCACCCCCTCCTCTGTATCCTGACATACCTCCACCCCCTCCTCTGTATCCTACATCTCCTCTACCCCTCCTCTGTTCCTGACACTCCCTCCACCCTCCTCCTCTGCATCCTGACACTCCTCCACCACCTCCTCTGTTATCCTGACACTCCTCCACCCCCTACTCTGTATCCTGACACTCCACGACCCCCTGCTCTGTATCCTGACCCTCCTCCACCACCTCTCTGATCCTGACACTCCCCACCACCTCCTTCTGTATCCTGACACTCCTCCACCCCCTCCTCTGTCTACCTGACACTTCCTCCACCCCCTCCTCTGTATCCTGACATTCCACCACCCCCCCTCTTATCCTGCACTTCCGTCACCCCCTGCTCTGTACCTGACACTCCTCCCCCCTCCTCTGTATCCTGACACTCCTCCACCCCCTCCTCTGTATTCCTGACACTCTCCACCACCCCCTCTGTATCCTGACACCCTCCGACCCCCTCTCTGTATCCTGACACTCCTCCACCCCCTCTCTGTATCCTGGACATCCTCCACCCCCTCCTCTGTATCCTGACAACTCCACCACCCCTCCTCTGTATCCTGACACTCCCACGCACCCCTCCTCTGTAGCCTGACACTCTCCACCACCCTCCTCTGTATTCCTGGACACTCCTCACCCCTCCTCTGTATCCTGACACTCCTCCACCCCTCGCTCTGTAATCCTGAACATCCTCCACCACTCCCGTATCGACACTCCTCTCTCACTCCTGACCTGAGCTCGCTCCACCTCTCCACTGTATCCGACACTCCTCCACCCCCTCCTCTGTATCCTGACACTCCTCACCCCCCTCCTCTGTATCCTGACACGTCCTCCACCCCCTCCTCTTGTATCCTGAACACCTCCACCCCCTGCTCTGTATCCTGACAACTCCTATACCCCTCCTCTGTATCCTGACACTCCTCCACCCCCTCCTCTGTATCCTGACACTCCTCCACCCCTGCTCTGTATCCTGACACTTCCTCCACCCCCTCTCTGTATCCTGACACTCCTCCACCCCCTCCTCTGTATCCTGACACTCCTCCACCCCCTGCTCTGTATCCTGACACTCCTCCACCCCCTCCTCTGTATCCTGACACTCCTCCACCCCCCCTCTGTATCCTGACACTCCACGACCCCCTGCTCTGTATCCTGACACTCCTCCCACCCCCCTGCTCGTATCCTGACACTCCTCCACCCCCTCCTCTGTATCCTGACACTCTCCACCCCCCCCTGTCTCCTGACACTCCTCCCCCCCTGCTCTGTATCCTGACACTCCTCCACCCCCTCCTCTGTCTCCTTGACAACTCCTCACACCCCCTGCTGCTGTATCCTGACACTCCTCCACCCGCCTCCTCTGTATCCTGACACTCCTCCACCCCTCCTCTGATATCCTGACACGTCCTCCACCGCCCCTCCTCTGTCTCCTGACTCCCACACCATCTCTACCTACACAAACACCAACACCTCCTACAGATATCCTGACACTCCTCAACACCCCTCCGCTGTATCCTGCACCCCCACCTCTCGTTCCTCGCACTTCACCCCCTCCTCTGTTCCTACATTCCTCCACACTGCTCTGTACCTGACACTCCTCCCACCCCCTCGTCTGTATCCTGACACTCCTCCACCCCCTCCTCGTGTATCCTGACACTCCTCCACCCCTTCACTGTATCCTGACACTCCTTCCGCCGCCCTCCTTCTGTATCCTGACACTCCTCCACCGCCTGCTCTGTATGCCTGGACACTCCTCCACCCCCTCCTCTGTATCTGACACTCCACCACCCCCTCCTCTGTATCCTGACACTCCACAATCCCCCTGCTCTGTATCCTGACACTCCTCCACCCCCTCCTCTTGTATCTCGACCACTCCTCAACCCCCTCCTCTGTATCCTTGACACTTCCTCTACCCCCTCCTGCCATCACCGGGCAAGCAGAACCATCGGGAAACCGTGGCCAACTAGGGCCAACATGAAGCTGGTATTTCCGTCATGTAGGCTTGGTTTGTTGAACCCTATCCCAAACCTTAACCTTACCTTAACCATTCATAACCCTATCCCAAACCTTTTAACCCTGTACCTAACCATTCTAACCCCATCCAAACCTTAACCATTCATAACCCTATCGCCAACGCTTAAACCATTCATAACCCTATCCCAAACCTTAACCCTTACCTTAACCATTATAACCCTATCCCAAACCTTAACCCTTACTCTTAACCATTCATAACCCCATCCCAAAACCTTAACCATTCATAACCCTATCCCAAGACCTTAACCATTCATAACCCCTATCCCAAACCCTTTAACCATTTCATAACCCTTCCCAAACCGTTAACCCTTACCTTAACCATTCATAACCCTATCCCAAACCTTAACCCTTACCTTAACCATTCATAACCTATCCCAAACCTTAACCTTACCTTAAACCATTTGGAATGAATGCCTAAACTTAACCGGATTCTGCAGTGAGACTTGAGAAGGCTTCTAGTCCAGATAAAGCACATGTCCCCAAGACTATTTAAGGAATGCTGTCGATGTCCTTAACCGCCAGTGATGTTCTTGTAAAAAAGCTGATCTACCCTCCTTACCATCATCCCGCCTCCTAGTCCTCTCTTGTCCTCCCTTCCTCTCCTCCTCTTCCACTCCTCTCCCGTCTTCACCTCCTCCTCTCCTCCCCCTCCCTCCCTCACCTCCTTCCACCTCCTCTTCCAACTTCACATCCCTCCTCCTCCCCCTTGCCACTTCCTCTCCACCTCCTCCACCCGCTTGCCTCTGCACCGCCTCTCCCCCTCCTCTCCCCTTCTTTTTCCTCCTTCACCTCTCTTCTCTTCACCTCCTCTCTCTCCTCCTCACTCCCTCCTCCTCTCTCCCCCGCTATGCATTCATTGCAGCACTGTCACAAAATGCAAAAAAAAGGCACCAACACGTTACACCTCACTCTTAACAAAACCTATTACCTACCATACACGAGTCCTTCTTAGGGCTTCACCCTCCTGAATGCAGGGTGGTTAGCCCCCTAAAATACACACCCACATACACATACTGTACACATATACACCCACATACTCACCCTACAACTTTAAGCACCATTCTCAGCAGTCTATATTGTTTACCTTCATACAGCAAGAGACACAGAGGGCTTGTTTTTGCAGTTCATTACAGAATGACAATAGATTTTTCAGGATTCTGCCCGAAAGCTAATTACAAGTCTGTAATTAGTGGGAGCGAAATCTTAAGTGTTCTCAATCGAAACAGCAGATAGACACTTACCGAGTGCTGTGATGTGCTTGAGCCTGACAATACAGTCTCTCAATACGACCTGAGAGCCAGGAGAGCCACTCAAAAGAAGAGAGACTGATGAACTAGGAGACAGCTAGGAGCAAAGTTGCACACACACACATGCACGCACACACACACTTGAACCTAAGAGCCACTGACTGTGGAAGAGGGACTGAAGAGACAGGAGATGTTCAGTGCTATGTTATGGTAGGCTAAGGAGTGATGGGGCTAAGAGAATGAAACTCTGTTTCCCTGGGAGGGGGCACTATATGGCCATTTCACGCCAGTATAGTTGGAGAATATTTTTGGTATCTCAGGTACCTCTTGGCAGGAAGGATGTTTGACATGTTTTTTGGCAGAAACCGTCAGAAACCGTTTTTAAAACAAATCATGAAAGTGGACATTTTAGGCTCTTTTAATACCTACTGTATACATGTTTCCAATCAAACCTTATGATCTGTAAACCCCACACGATACAGACAACATCCTGCTGTCATTTTTATGCTTTTATTTCATTTAACCTTTATTTGACTAGGCAAGTAATTATGCTCCTTACGGTGTGCTCTTAACATATGGAGTATGTCTAGATTTTGAAATACACATTTTCACATAAATGTATTCAACATTAAAAATATTAGTATGACTATCTCAAAATATTTTTTGTGCTTAATTTTACCACATATTTTAAAAAGCATGTCAAACATCCTTCCTCCCAATAAAGTTTCTATGTGAGAATTGCCATAATAATCTGAGATACAACCCAAACAATCGGGCTACGCTGGCATGGAAGCCCTTTCGCTGCTTGGCCAGCATTTATGAGGGAGGGTGACACCCTCGTTCTTCCTACTTTTATCCCTCCTGCTCTCTCTCACTTRTCTCTGCTCTCTCTCACTTCTCTCTGCTCTCTCTCACTTCTCTCTGCTCTCTGCTCTCTCTC
>NW_019942907.1:30449-37051 GCF_002910315.2 Salvelinus sp. IW2-2015 | reverse complement strand
ACTTCTCTGCTCTCTCTCCTTCACTCTCCTCTGCTCTCTCTCACTCTCTCTGCTCTCTCTCACTTTCTCTGCCTCTCTGCTCTCTCTCATTCTGTCTCTCTTCTCTCTGCTCTCTCTCACTTGCTCTCTCTCTGCCTATTCTCTCTGCTCTCTCTCACTCCTCTGCCTCACTTCTCTCTGCTCCTCTCTCTCTTCACTCTCTCTGCTCTCTCTCACTTCTCTCTGCTCTCTCTCACTCTGCTCTTGCTTCTCCATTCTCTGCACTTCTCTCTGCTCTCTCTCACTTCTCCTGCTCTCTCTCACTTGCTCTCTGCTTCTCTCTCACTGCTCTCTGCTCTCTCTCACTGCTCTCTCTCACTTCTCTCTGCCTCTCTCTCACTCTCCTGCTCTCTCTCACTTCTCTCTGTCTCTTCTCACTTCTCTCTGCTCTCTCTCACTCTCTCTGCTCTCTGCTCTCTCTCACTCTCTCTGCTCTCTCTCTCTCTCTCTCTCTCTCTCTCTCTCTCTCTCTCTCTGCTCTCTGCTCTCTCTCACTTGTCCTCTCTCTGCTCTCTCTCACTTTCTCTCTGCCTCTCTCTCACTGCTCTCTGCTCTCTGCTCTCTCCACTTCCTCTGCTCTCTCACTGCTCTCTCTGCCTCTCTCTCCTGCTACTCTGCTCTCTCTCACTGCTCTCTCTTCACTTTCTCTCTGCTCTTAACTCTCACTGCTCACTCTCTCTGCTTCTCTCTCACTTGTCTCTCTGCCTCTCTCTACTCTCTCTGCTCTCTCTCACTTCTCTCTGCTCTCTCTCACTTCTCTCTGCTCTCTCTCATTCCCGCTGCTCTCTCTCACTGCTCTCTGCTCTCTCTCACGCTCTCTGCTCTCTCTCACTGCTCTTCTCTCTCTCCTCTTCTCTCTCTCACTGTCCAACTGCTCTCTCTCTCACTCTCTTGCTCTCTCTCTCTCTCACTGCTCTCTGCTCTCTCTCACTTCTCTCTCTCTCTCTCTCCTCTGCCTCTCTCCCTGCTCATCGCTCTCTGCTTCTCTCTCCTGCTCTCTCTCACTTGCTCTCTGCTCTCTCTCACTCTCTCTCTTCACTTCTCTACGTTCCCTCCCTTGGGGCCTATCTCTCCTCCCCTTGTAGCAGTTCCTCTCGCATACAGTTCAGGCTCCATCCATTTTGCATTCAGTCCTGTCAGGAAATTGAATTAAATCCCATGAGAGGCTTGTAAAATAAATCCAATCTTCTGTATTGACTTATGCGAATTTAACAACCCTATATTCAAAAACCGTTACTCTCAATCCTCTTGACTCCCTCACACCCTTAGCGCTCCCTTATCTCTCTCCTTCTCTCTCTCTCTCTTTTATCTCTCTCGCTCTCTCTCTCTCTCTTTATCTCTAAAACTCTCTTTATATCTCTCTCTCTCTATCTCTTGTGTTGCTGTCCTGGGGCTCTGTGGGGTCTGTTTGTGTTTGTGAACAGAGCCCTAGCACCAGCTTGCTTAGGGGACTCTTCTCCAGGTTCATCTCTCTGTAGCTGATGGCTTTGTTATGGAACGTTTGGGAATCGTTTCCTTTTAGGTGGTTGTAGAATTTAATGTATCTTCTCTGGATTTTGATATTTAGGGGGTATCGGCCTAATTCTGCTCTGCATGCATTATTTGGTGTTTTACGTTGTACACAGAGGACATTTTTGCAGAATTCTGCATGCAGAGTCTCAATTCRGTGTTTCCCATTTTGTCAGTTCTTGGTTGGTGAGCGGACCCCAGACCTCACAACCATAAAGGGCAATGGGTTCTATAACTGATTCAATTTTTTTTAGCCAGTTCCTAATTGGTATGTCAAATTTTATGTTCCATTTGATGGCATAGAAGGCCCTTCTTGCTTGCCTTGTCTCTCAGATCGTTCACAGCTTTGTGTGTTCTAGGGCAAAGGTGTCTAGATGTAATTTGTATTTGTGGTCCTGGCGACTGGACCATTTTGGAACACCATTTATTTTCTTACTGAAATTTACTGTCAGGGCCCAGGTCTGGCAGAATTTGTGCAGAAGATCTAGCTGCTGCTGTAGGCCCTCCTTGGTTGGTAACAGAAGCACCAGATCATCAGTAAATAGTAGACATTTGACTTCAGATTCTAGTAGGGTGAGGCCGGGTGCTGCAGACTGTTCTAGTGCCCTCGCCAATTTGTTGGTATATATGTTGAAGAGGGTGGGGCTTAAGCTGCATCCCTGTCTCAACCGACGTTCTTGTGGAAAGAAATGTGTGTGTTTTTTGCCAATTTTAACCACAGACTTGTTGTTTGTGTACATAGATTTTATAATGTTATATGTTTTTCCCCCAACACCACTTTTCATTAACTTGTATGGCAGACCCTCATGCCAAGTTAGGTTGAAGGCTTTTTTGAACTCAACAAAGCATGAGATGACTTTGCCTTTGTTGTGGTTTGTTTCTTTGTCAATTAGGTGCGCAGGGTGAATATGTGGTCTGTCGTACGATAATTTGGTAAAAAGACAATTTGACATTTGCTCAGTACATTGTTTTCACTGAGGAAATGTACGAGTCTGCTGTTAATGATAATGCAGAGGATTTTCCCAAGGTTGCTGTTGATGCATATCCCATGGTAGTTATTGGGGTCAAATTTGTCTCCACTTTTGTGGATTAGGATGATCAGTCCTTGGTTAGAAATATTGGGGAAGATGCCAGAGCTAAGGATGATGTTAAAGAGTTCAAGTATAGCCAATTTGTTGTCTCTATATTTTATCATATCATTGAGGATACCATCAACACCACAGTCCTTTTTGGGTTGGAGGGTTTGTATTTTGTCCTGTATTTCATTCAAGATAATTGGACATTCCAGTGGGTTCTTGTAGTCTTTAATAGTTGATTCTAAGATCTGTATTTGATCATGTATATGTTTTTGCTGTTTGTTCTTTGTTATAGAGCWAAAAATATTTAATAAATGGTTTACCCATACYTCTCAATTTTGGAAAGATAGTGCTTTGTGTTATTGTTTGTTCAGTGTTTCCTGATTTTCTCAGAAGTGGTTAGAGTCTATGGATTCTTCAATTACATTGAGCTGATTTCTGACGTGCTGTTCCTTCTTTTTCTGTAGTGTATTTCTGTATTGTTTCAGTGATTCACCAGAGTGAAGGCGTAGASTCAGGTTTTCTGGGTCTCTATGTTTTTGTTTGGACAGGTTTCTCAATTTCTTTCTTAGGTTTTTGCATTCTTCATCAAACCATTTGTCATTGTTGTTAATTTTCTTCGGTTTTCTGTTTGATTTTTTTTATTTGATATGGAAGCTGAGAGMTCAAATATACAGTTTAGATTMTCTACTGCCAAGTTTACACCTTCARTGTGAAACTTTCACCGTGAAACTTTTTGTCCTAATAGTTTTTTGGTAGGTTTCCACACTACATTCCTTCCAGCTATAGCATGTCTTAATATTACTCAGTTTCTTTGGCTTTGATGCCTCATGATTGAGTATCGCTCTGTTCAAGTAGACTGATTTTGCTGTGATCTGATAGGAGTGTCAGTGGGCTGACTGTGAACGCTCTGAGATACTCTGGGTAGAGGTCAGTGATAAAGTAGTCTACAGTACTACTGCCAGGAGATGAGCTATAGGTGTACCTACAGTAGGATTCCTCTTGGAGCCTACCACTGACTATATACATACCCAGCATGTGACAGAGCTACAGGAGTTGTGACCTGTTTTTGTCATAGTTGTGCCTAGGGGTGCATATGGGGGAGGGAATTCTGTCATCTCTCTCAATCTCTCTCTTTCTTTCTGGCTCATTTTTCTCTTTCTGCTCATTTTTCTCTCTCCTTCATATCTCAGTATCTGCAACCTCTCTTTCGCTCTGATTCTGTCTCCGCCCTCTCTCCTCACTCTCTCTTCCCTCTCTCATTTTCTCTCACTCTCTCCTCCACCCACCCCCACCCCCCCCATCTTTCTAATCCAACATGGTGATGGTCTGACTGTAGCTTGGATTCATTGAGTCCCTAAACAGAAATGAAACAGGTCTGTATATTTGGTCTGTATATTTGTGCTCACTGAACACAACCCAGACTTGACTGTAAGGCCCTCTAGCAGTTCCTGCATTCATAAAGAGTAGGAGTGCTGATCTAAGATCGGTTTTGCCTTTCAGATCCTAATGAATGCGATTATATGGACAAAGGGGATCTGTTCCTCGATCAGCACTGCTACTCCCAGCTCCCCAGTTAGAAGAAAGAATGGAAGAATGTTTTGGCCCACCAGGACCCCAGTTAAATAGCCCTGTTGGAGGACAATGACTTCACAGTAAACCTGTTCTCTCTCTTTTCCTCAGCTCATCATTAGTCTCTTTCTCTTCAGGTGGTGTCAGTGAACCTATAATATCCCTCCACCACCAGACAAAATCACTCCTCCAGATCACTCCGCCAAACCAAATCACTCCTCTAGATCACACTGCCCAAACAAATTACTCCTCTAGACCACACTGCCCAAACAGATTACTCCTCTAGATCACACTGCCCAAACAAATTACTCCTCTAGATCACACTGCCCAAACAGATTACTCCTCTAGATCACACTGCCCAAGACAAGATTTGTAGCATCCTCTAGATCAACAGACTGCCCAAACAGGAAAGTTACTCCTCTAGATCACACTGCCCAAACAAATTAGCTCCTCTAGAGCACACTGCCCGAAACAGATTACTCCTCCTAAGATCACTCACTGCCCAAACAATTACTCCTCTAATCACACTGCCCAAACAAATTACTCCTCTAGATCACACTGCGCAAAGAGATTACTCCTTGCTAGAATCACCACTGCGCAAACAGATTACTCCTCTAGATCACACTGCCAAACAATTACTCCTCTAGATCACACAGCTGCCCAAAAGCAGATATTACTCGCTCTATGAGTCACACATGCTCCAACAGAATCACTCCTCTAGATTGCACATGCCCAAACACGAATACTCCTCTAGATCACATGCCCAACAATCACTCCTCTAGGATCCACACTGCCGCAAACAGAGTTACTCCTCTAGATCACACTGCCCAAACAAATCACTCCTCTAGATCACACTGCCCAAACAGATTACTCCTCTAGATCACACTGCCCAAACAGATTACTCCTCTAAATCACACTGCCCAAACAAATTACTCCTCTAGATCACACTGCCCAAACAAATTACTCCTCTAAATCACACTGCCCAAACAGATTACTCGTCCCAGCTTCTGTGTGTGTACTATATGGGTGCACATGTGTGAGTGTTTATGTTTACAGTATGTGTGTATATATATACCAGGGCAGCTCTATAAGGGTAGAAATTTGACGAACTGACTTGTTGGAAAGGTGGCATCCTATGACGGTCCCATGTTGAAAGTCACTGAGCTCTTCAGTAAGGCCATTCTACTGCCAATGTTCATCTATGGAGATTGCATGGCTGTGTCCTCAATTTTATACACCGGTCAGCAACGGGTTGGGCTGAAATAGCCGAATCCACTAATTTGAAGGGGTGTCCACATACTTTTGTAAATACAGTATAGTGTAGGAACACCTTCCCAATATTGAGTTGCACCCTTTTTGCACTGAGAAAAGCCTAATTTCGTCAGGGCATGGACTCTACAAGGTGTCGAAAATGTTCCACAGGGATGCTGGCCCATGTTGACTACAATGCTTCCCAAAGTTGTGTTATGTTGCTGGATGTCTTTTGGGCGGTGTTCCATTCTTGATACACACGGGGAACTGTTGAGTCTGAAAAACCCAGCAGCATTGCAGTTCTTGACACAAACCGGTGCGCCTGTCACCTACTACTATACCCATTCAAAGGCACGTAAATATTTTGTCTTGCCCATTCAGCCTCTGAATGGTACACATATACAATCCATGTTCCTAATGTTGTATATGTGTGGTTGCGTGCACTATCCCTGTGCGTGTGTTTGTGTGTAGTGCTGGCCGTCTGCTCTGACACTGATAAACGCCCAGGCTCTTTGAGGAGTGACTCAATCCCTCTTGGCTGTCTATTCCCTCCTATTATTTATCAGTGAGCCTAGTTGTGGCCTGGAGAGCCTGGGCGGGGCTCTGTCTGTCAGGGGACAATCTGTCTGCTGGAAGAAGCTTCAGCCTTGTCATAGAGGGAGTCACAGAGGCTGGAAGCAGAGCAGACAGGTCACCCCCTCTGCTAATTTACACACTTGGAATGATACCGCTTACCAACAGACAAATAGGGATATAGAGATTTAGTCTACCACCACCCAATTATGTCCAGAGGCGAATATAATTGTGAATATATATTTTTTTATGCCATAATGACTTAAGGTCCTTACAATTCACATAATGTGCCTTTCCTGGCATGGAAATACAGCTCCAATACAGAGCCCTGTGCAAGTATCACCCAATTACTCCCAGAGGCAAATTACAGCTGGAGTCACAGATGATTATTGACCCAAACAGGGGGCAGGCTTCAGACAGGTCAAAGGCAGTCAGAGGTCCGTAATCCAGGGCAGAGTCAATAAGGTACAAAACAGCAGGCAGGCTCGGGGTCAGGACAGGCAGGTACAGAACAGCAGGCAGGCTCGGGGTCAGGACAGGCAGAGGTTCGTAAACGGGTCAGAGTCAGGCAGGTACAGAACA
>NW_019942907.1:24549-30164 GCF_002910315.2 Salvelinus sp. IW2-2015 | reverse complement strand
ACAACAGGCAGGCTCGGGGTCAGGACAGTCAGGTACAGAACGGCAGGCAGGCTCAGGGTCAGGACAGGCTGGCTCGGGGTCAGGACAGGCAGAATGGTCAGAACCGGGGATACTAGGAAACAGAACTTGAGAAAGCAGGGAGCCGGGAATACACGCTGGTAAGACCTGACTAGATGAACAGGCAACAGACAAACAGAGAACACAGATATAAATACACTGGGGATAATGGGGTAGATGGGCGACACCTGGAGGGGGGTGGAGACAAGCACAAAGATAGGTAAAACAGATCAGGGTGTGACACAAATAGAGCTATCCTGCCATTTGACTTRAGGTCCTTACAATGAATTAAATGTTGTATACCTTTATTGACTTGTAATAATACAGCTCACCAACTGATAGAGATCCAGAACTTTGTATCACCCAATAATGTKCAGACGTGAAAAGCTAGGTAGCCTACGACAATTTACTTCAGGTCCTTGCAATTCACATGATATTATACTCATAGACAATACACTGAGTATACCAAACATGAATAACACCTTCCTAATATTGAGGTGCACCCCTTTTTCCCTCAGAACAGCCTCAATTCGTCGGGGCATGGACTCTACAAGGTGTCGAAAGTGTTCCACAGGGATGTTGGCCCATGTTGACTTCAATGCTTCCCACAGTTGTGTCAAGTTGGCTGGATGTCTTTTGGGTGGTGGACCATTCTTGATACACATGGAAAACTGTTGTGCGTGAAAAACCCAATATACCACAGCTAAGGGCTGTTCTATGCACAACGCAACACGGTGTGTCTGGATACAGCCCTTAGCTGTTGTATATTGGCCATATACCACAAACCCCCAAAGTGCCTTATTGCTATTAAAAACTGGCTAACAATGTAATTAGAGCAATAAAAAGTTATGTTTTGTCATAACCGTCTACTATAAAATCTGATATACCACGGCTTTCAGCCAATCAGCATTCAGGGCTCGATCCACCCAGTATACATTTCTGATTATACTGTTGATGAACTGTATACAGACGCAGAGCCTTGTGCTACCACCGACTCATTATTTCTAGAGGCGAATAAAGCTTTCTAGGTTACCACCAGCCTTTTGACTTGAGGGTCATGTGCTATGGTAGACAACAGGCAAACCATTATTGTTAATAATATACGATATGCTCTGCACTGTAGACTTAACTAAGCCTAATTAGAAGCAGAGACAAGGGTGTTAAGAAGAGGGAGGGAATAGGCTGTTGTTTGAAACTTCAAAGTGATATTTCAGCTCCTCACCAGTGTTTTGATTAACTGGGTCAAGGACCACTTCTATTCTTTCTGTTTTAACCATCGAGTGTGTGTGTGTGTGTTTTTGTGTCTGTGTGTGCGTGCGTGCGCGTGCGTGTGCGTGTGTGCGTGCGTGTGTGCGCGTGTGTGCATGTGCGTGTGTGCGTGAGTGCGTGTGTGTGTGAGTGCCGTGTGTGTGCGTGTGCGGGTGCGTGGTGTGGTCATCTGAGAGAGAGGAAGAAGAGAGCGAGAGAGAGGAGAGAGAGAGAGAGAGAGAGAGAGAGAGAGCGAGAGAGAGAGAGAGAGCATGAGAGAGAGCATGAGAGAGAGCCGTTTAGCGAGAGAGCGGCGACGAGAGCGAAAGAGGCGAGAGGAGAGAGAGAGCGAGAGAGAGAGCGAGAGAGAGCATGAGAGCGAGCTGAGGCGAGAGAGCATGAGAGAGAGGCATGGAGAGAGAAGGAGCGACGAGAGCATGAGAGAGATGCATGAAGAGAGAGGCGGAGCGAGAAGAGAGGCGAGGCGAGAGAGGCGGAGAGAGAGAGATCATTGAGAGTAGAGCGAGCGAGAGAGAGCGATGAGAGGCAATGAGAGAGCGAGAGAGCGCATTGAGAGAGAGCGAGAGAGTAGCGAGAGAGGGCGAGAGAGAGGAGCGAGCGGAGGAGAGAGAGAGAGAGGAGAGAGACGAGAGGCGAGAGAGGCTATGAGGAGCATGAGAGAGAGGAGGCAGTGAGAGCATGAGAGCATGAGAGAGAGAGGCATGAGAGAAAGAGAGGCGAATGAGAGAGAGAGGGCATGAGAGCATTGAGGAGAGAGAGCATGAGAGGCATGAGAGCATGAGAGAAGAAGATGGCAATGAGAGCATGAGAGAGAGAGCATGAGGCATGAGAGAGAGAGCATGAGAGGCATGAGAGAGAGAGCTATGAGCGGCATTGAGTAGAGAGAGCATGAGAGCCATGAGTAGAGAGAGCAATGAGAGAGAGAGGCATGGGAGAGAGAGAGGGCATGAGAGAGAGAGGCATGAGAGAGAATCAATAGAGACACACACAGTAGAAAGAGAGAGGTAAAGAATGAATGCAGATAATGCAATCAATCAAGTTCTGCTCTGGTGTTTGCCGTGGTGTTATCTGATGGCACTTTTTCGTGTTGTTTTCTGAGAATAACGTTCAATACATTTTTCCGACAACAGTTTTCCAGATAAGCGGCCAATCGCATTTTTCACAGCCAGCTGGGTAGGCAGGGTAATGAGGAAGTCAAGGACGGTTCGCTTATCAAGAGAGGGAACTACCCTATACTGGGTCCACTGGGGCTGACGGTATGGCTCCTTTTAGAGCCCAGTATGTTTGCTTTTCTGCCGCTGTGGATGTCTGTTTAGCCTGGCACAGGTTGTCGGCGAAAAGAGAGAGAGACGTGGAAAGCAGGATGGAACACTCATTTGCTCGTTCCTTTTGGCGGCTCTTCTCGTCCGGGGGGGGGGGTTTGTTTTCCCTTCTCTGTTTGCCGTTAGCTTTGGAGATTTTATTCCCAGAATCAGGACCGGTTTTTTGCCAGCCTGCCTTTTGTTGCTGGCGTCCGTCCCTTCACACTCAATTGCATCACTGGTTGAATTTGACTGTGGATTAGTGTTCTCCTGTCGCAACTTTTATGGTTGTTTTATTGGGGACACATTTTGGATTAAATAGCTGAAAAGGGCTTTAATTAGACTTCTATGTGTGGTGTGTGGTGTGGTGTTGGTGTGGTGTGTGTGTGTGGTGTGTGTGTGTTGTGTGGCGTGGCGTGCGTGGCGTGCGTGGCGTTGCGTGCGTGCGTGCGTTTCGTGCGTGCGTGCCGTGGCGTGGCGTGTGTGTGTGTGGTGTGTGTGTGTGTGGTGTGGTGTGTGGTGTGTGGGCGTGTGGCGTGTGGTGTGTGTGTGTGTGTTGTGCATGATTGCTGTGGTGCGTTTGCTACCTTTTTAGCTTAAATACACAGAGCCAATCCAGATAAATCCGTGTGCATTTACAAGATGTAATATCATTGCGCTTTTATGTTTATCTTTAATAGCTATGAGTATTTTTTTATTAAACAGTTAGTTATTAGGGTTTTTGACTGTTCTAGAGTGTTCAAGTGAGGTGTTCTAGGCCTGTTAAAGAGATTCTTCCGGGTGGCTTTTGTTATACTTTTAGGCAATAGTTCTGATGTAGGCGGCTCCACGGGAGCCAAAAGTAGTCTTTCCGAAACCTGCGTACTATGTCAAATATGTGCAGATATGTGGCAAACCACGTCGCACTGAGCTCGTTCTCTCGTTCGCTGGTGCTGTGTGTTTCATCATGTGCCTGCTTGCCAGCTGTTCACTGGCACAGGGCGGAGGGGCTGAAGGCTCATTGGCTGACCAAAATTGCTAGAGGGGCCGGTCCAACATTAGGGGAAAAATAGGGAAAATGGCTTTGCACAGCGTTGCCAGAATAAAAATTGGATTTTAGTGCTAATTGAAGGTAGAAACAATAATTTCTGCCCATAGATTCTGCAATGTATGAACGTACATTGCTTGACACAGTGTCAGCCCATAGCAGGAGATGAAAGAAAAGAACTTTAGTAGTGCGGCAAAGTTACCGGAGGCATGTGTCTTTAACGTAGGCTAAGTGTTGGCATGCCCCACCCCAGCTGAGCATGGCTCTCCTTTTCAGCCGTCTATTTCCTTGTGTTTGAGTGGGGCTAAACTCCACTTGTTTTGTCTAGCTTAATCGTCGCTGATGTAATTGTATTTTCATTTACTCTATGCGACTTTCCCACCGCTTTTCGCTAGTGCCTATTAGTTTGTTCCTGTTTAACTGGTAACAACCTTGGAAAATGTCGTAATGACCTGTCAAACAGCTCAGGTAATTGCCTGGATATGAGATCAATGGAGACAAGTGTTTTAGCCAGAGTATCTATAAGAAGGCAAGGTGTGCTTGGTTTGGGGGAATTCATTTACCAAATTAACACGTCCAACATTTACCTCACATAGGAACATGGATTTTTTGTGAGTGTAATTTTTTGTGCAAGTTGAAGAAAGTAATTCCATATCTTGGTTTAAATGTTACAGAGATTAGTTGTGCAGAAATGAAAAGCATTTTCAAAACCTTAACACTGCAGTGATGTGAGTGATATAATGTCTGACGTCTCTCCCTCCCTCCCTCCCTCGCCTCCGTCCCTCCCTCGCCTCCCTCCTACCCTCCTGCCCGTCCTGCCCTCGCCTCCCTCCCTCCTCCCTCCAGCCCCGCTCATAACTCTGCCCTCGGCACCCCCATACTCCCTTGCCATACTCCCTTCACCCCCATTCCTCCCCCCATACTTAGGCCTATACCTGCCCTCCACCCCCATATCCTCCCCACATACTGTCCCCTCTACTCCCTCATACCTCCCTCGCACCGTCATCCATATAGCTCCCCCAATACTTCTCCTCCATTATCCTCTCTCCTACCTCGCCCATACTCCCCCCATCGCTCCCTCCATACCTCCCTGCGCCCGGCCCCATACCTGGCCGCCCATACCCCCCTCCACCCGCATACGTCGTCCCCATACGCGTCCCTCCATAACGCTCGCCTCCGACTCCCCATGCACCTCCTTTTTTTTTTCCCCATGACCTCCGCTCCATACTCTCCTCCACCCCTCATACCTCCCTCATACCTCTGTCCATACCTCCTCCATTACCTTCCTCCATCAGCCTCCCTCCATTACCCTCCCTCCATACCTCCCTTCATACCTCCGTACTCAACATCCCCCCTACCTCATCCCCTACTCCCCCATACCTCCCTTCATTTAACCTCCTGTTCTGCCTCTCACCCGCCTATATTAACGCCTCCGTCCCCGCATACCTCCCTCCATACCTCCCTCCATTACCTCCCTCCATACGCTCCCTCCACCCCCATACCTCCACCCATACCTCCCTCCCTATCTCCCTTCCATACCCCTCCATACCTCCCTCCATACTCCCCCATATCCTCCGCTGCCATAACCTCCCTCATTCCACCCCCATTCTCGCCCCATAGCCTTACCTGTCGTGCCTCCATCACTCCCTACCATACCTCCCTCCATACCTCCGTCCATCCCCATACGCTCCTCCCTCCTCCACCTCCCCATACCTCCTTACATACGCTCACTCATACCTCCCTACTCCCTCCGTCCACCCCTATCCTCCGTACCTCCTTCAACACTCCTGTTCCATGCCTCTTCCATACCTCACTCATACTCCACCTCCATCCCTCCACCATACCTCCCTCCCCTCGCCCTCGCATGATCCTCCTGTCCACTCCCTCGCAACCATCGCCCCATAACCTCCCTCCACTTCCCGCCGATATGACCTCCCTCCATACCGTCCCTCATACTCTCC
>NW_019942907.1:11497-23645 GCF_002910315.2 Salvelinus sp. IW2-2015 | reverse complement strand
TCCACTCTCCCTCCTTTGACCTCCCTACCAGCTAACCTTGCACTCTCATAAGCCTTCTTGACCAGCCTGTCATTCTCATCCCTGCCGGGATTACCTCCCGCCATACCTCCCCTCCATCCCCCACATACCTCCCTCCATACCCCCCTCCTACCTCCCTTCATACCAGGTGGCGGAGGTACTGTGGCGCTGTGCATTGACGCTCAAGGTCCTATGGATCCCCGCCATACTTGCCCTCGATGGTGTCATACTGCGTACCCTCCATCCCCATACCTCGCGCTCCATTAGCTGTCGACCCTCCATACGCGGTGGCACCTTCTACCTGGTCTGCTTGTCATACCTCTCTCCATACCTCCCCCTCATTACCACCCTCCATTCCCCCCATACCTCCCTCCATACCTCCTCCATTACTCTCTCCATAAATGCTAGCGAGTACCCCCTCATTACCACCCTTCCATCGGCCCTACATGGCATACCGCGCCTCCATTACACTCTGGCACCGCGACGGGTACCAAGGTGCTCATCTATGTTCTTGTAGCGTCAAATCCGAGTGCCCTCCACATGAAGGCCTCCCTCCATTCCCGCCGCAGATGGACCGTATCCCTCCATAGCCCTTCAGGCACTTGTGACATGACCTCATGTCATACCTCCCTAGCATCCCTCCGCCCTACAATTGACAGGTGAGCTCCATCCTTTTAGTACCAGCCCCGCATAGCCCCACCTCCATACCTTGCTCATGCTCGTCCATAACCCGCGGCACTCCATTACGCTTCCTCCTCATCACCCCGTCATACCTCCTCACATTCGGCGCCACCCTCTCCCCCTCCTCCCCCCACTACCACCCCTCCATTACCCCCCTCCATTACCCTCCCTCCATTACCCCCCTCCATACCTCCCTCCATACGCTCCCTCCACCCCTCATACCTCCCTCCATACCTCCTTCGTCCCCCATACCTCCCTCCATACCTCCCTCCATCCCCATACCTCCCTCCATTACCTCCATCCATACCTCCCTTCATACCTCCTGTCATACCTCAATCCATCCCCCATACCTCCCTCCATCCCCCCATATCTCCCTCCATACCTCCCTTCATACCTCCTGTTCATACCTCTCTCCATACCTCCCCCTCATACCACCCTCCATCCCCCCATACCTCCCTCCATACCTCCCTCCATACCTCCTGTCATACCTCATCCATCCCCCATACCCCCTCCATCCCCCAACCTCCCTCCATACCTCCCTTCATACCTCCTGTCATACCTCCCTCCATCCCATCCTCCCTCCCCTCGTACCTCCCTCCATCACCATCCCTCGTCGCGATCCTCCCATAACCTCTCCTCAAATACACTTCCCTCCATCCCTCATCTACCTCCCTCCATACCTCCTCCATCCCCCATACCTCCCGCCACCCCCCATACCTGGTCAGGGCTGCGGTCTGCTGTCAGGAGAGAGGGAGGGAGGGTCAGGGCTGGTCTGCTGTCAGGAGAGAGGGAGGGTAGAGGAGGGTCAGGGCTGGGTTCTGCTGCTCAGAGAGAGGGAGGTCTAGAGGGGGTCAGGGCTGGGTCTGCTGTCAGGAGAGAGGGGGTTAGAGGAGGGTCAGGGCCTTGGGTTTGCTGCAGGAGAGAGTGAAAGAGGGAGGGTGGAGGGTGAGAGGGTCAGAGGGAGGGAGGGTCAGGGCTGGGTTGACTGTTAGGAGACTGAGAAAGAGGGAGAAAAGAGCCATTCAATTCTACAACCACCTAAAATGAAGCCATTCCCAAACCTTCCATAACGAAGCCATCACCTACAGAGAGATGAACCTGGAGAAGAGTCCACTAATCAAGCTGGTTCTGGGGCTCTGTTCACAAACACAAACAGACCGCACAGAGCCCCAGGACAGCAACACAAATAGACCCAACCAAATCATGAGAAAACAAAAAGAGAACTACTTGATTAATTAACAAAAAAAACAGCAAACTAGAATGCTGTTTGGCCGTAAACAGAGAGTACACAGTGGCAGAATACCTGACCAGAATACCTGATATTTTTGACTACTTTAACTTTTACTTCACTCCATTCCTTAAGAAAATATTGTACTTTTTACTCCATACATGTTCCTTGACACCCAACCGTACTTGTTACATTTTGAATGCTTAGCAGGACAGGACAATAGTCAAATTCACTCACTTATCAACCAAACATCCCTGGTCATCCCTACTGCCTCTGATCTGAAGGACTCAGTAAACAGAAATGCTTTGTTTGTAAATTATGTCTCAGTGTTGGAGTGTGCCCCTGGCTATCTGTCAATTAAAAAAAACAAGAAAATGGTGCCATCTGGTTTGCTTTATATAAGGAATTTGAAAGGATTTATACTTCTCCTTTTGATGCTTAAGTATGTTTTAAACCAAATACTTTTAGACTTTTACTCAAGTAGTATTTTACTGGGTGACTTTTACTTTTTCTTTTGTCATTTTTTATTAAGGTATCTTTCATGTTACTCAAGTATGACAGATGGATACTTTTTCCATCACTGCATATTGAGACACATTTTTCCCTCAGATTACACAGACCTCCAAATAATTTGAAAACAAATCCAATTTTGATAAACTCACATATCTATTGGGTAAAATACCACAGTGCGCCATCACAGCAGCAAGATTTGTGACCTGTTGCCACAAGAAAAGGGCAACCAATGAAGAACAAAAACCATTGTAAAAACAACTCAAATGTATGTTTATTTATCTTCCCTTTTGTACTTGAACTATTTGCACACAATTTGACATTTGAAATGTCTTTATTCTTTTGGAAGTTTTGTGAGTGTAATGTTTACTGTTCATTATTTATAGTTTATTTCACTTTTGTTTATTATCTATTTCACTTGTTTTGGCAATGTAAACATATGTTTCCCATGCCAATAAAGCCCCTTATATTGAAATTGAATTGCGAGGGAGGGAAAGGAGAGGGAGAGAGCGAGGGAGGGTCGGCGGGAGGGAGGGTCAGGCCGGGTTGGCTGTCAGGAGACTGGGAGCAAGGAGGGAAGGTTGAGGGGAGGGAAAGATGAGAGAGAAGGAGAGAGGGAGGGAAGGGGGAGGGGAGGGAAAGATGGAGAGAGAAGGAGAGAGGGAGGTAGGGTCAGAGGGATGGAGGGTCAAGACTGCTTTGGCTGTCACAAGATTGGAAAAACCAGGATGAAGGGAGGGTAGGGGTAGAGAGGGGGGGGTTGGTGGGTAGGGGGACAGGGGTCAAGGCTGGGTTAGTTGTCAGGAGACTAAAGCAGATTAAGAGGAAACTGTGTAGACTTCAGTAATGCAATAGTGGTTACAGCCCCCATCCGCCCTAGCCTCCTATGCTGTACACTGTACATATGTCAAAAGATAACATCTGGCTTTATGTGACTACTGCTAGAGGTAAGGACAGGCATTGATAGCATGGTATGTAGTGGGCATGAGACATGAGATATGAGACACATCAAATATATAATACAAATACTGAGCTACAGTATATTGAATGCAACAAAAAAATTGAAATTATTTTATACAAATTTTATACTACAATTGCTTTTAAGTAATAAAATAATAAAATACATTTAAAAAAAACATAGGTGCTAAATGATTGGTGTTTTCAATGCTGGAGCACCCTCCCCTTATGAGGATAACGCCACTGAGCCTTTTTCTAAAATGTTTTATGAGATTGGAGAACATGTTGGGAATGATGGAAAGAAAAGGAACTAAATTTTGATTCCGCAATCACTCACTTAGCATATCAAAGGGTTCTGCTAAGGTGTTCCCTCAGTGAACCCAACGTTAATAGACACACAGCAAGTCATTCATTTAGGAAGGTAATCTACCCCCACTCTCTCTCTCTCTCTCTGCAGCGCTTGCTTTTTCGGCGCTCATTTTTTTCTGTGTGTCGGGTCAGCCTAAGTGTTTGAGAGAAAACAAAGATTGAAGGGGTCGGTTGTTGCCATCAACCTTGAGCCAAACTCTGTCTCTCTCTCTCTCTCTCTCTCTGATACACGCACACACACAAACAAACATACACCTTACATACAATCCTAGCAAAATGCTTGGCACACAGAATTTAAAAAGTATTGTCAGATATAATTCATCCTAATCAGACAGGTTTTTTACATGGACGATACATTGGAGATAATATAAGACAAGTACTGGAAACAATAGAACACTATGAAATATCGGGGACACCAGGCCTGGTTTTCATAGCTGATTTTGAAAAGGCTTTTGATAAAGTACGACTGGAGTTTATATATAAATTCCTAGAACATTTCAATTTTGGAGAATCTCTTATAAAATGGGTTAAGGTTATGTATATGTCACGCCCTGGCCTTAGTTATCTTTGTTTTCTTTATTATTTTAGGTCAGGGTGTGACATGGGGGATGTTTGTGTGTTTTTGTCTCGTATAGGGTGTTTGTATTGTATAGGGTGTTTTTGTAGATTTCATGGGGTTGTGTTCAGTGTAGGTGTTTATGTATGTCTATGGTTGCCTGGATTGGTTCTCAATTAGAGACAGCTGTCATTAGTTGTCTCTGATTGAGAGCCATATTTAGGCAGCCATAGGCATTAGGTAGGTTGTGGGTAATTGTCTATGTTTGATGTTAGTAGCGTGTGTCTGCACTTTCGTTTTGTAGCTTCATGGTCGTTTTTGGTTTAGTGTGTGTTCGTGTTCATTTTCATCTCTTCAAATAAATAGAAGATGTATCTATATCACGCTGTGCCTTGGTCCTCTTTTTCACCGAACGACGATCGTGACAGTATAGTAATCCTAGGTGTAAAATAGTAAATAATGGCTACATCTCAGAAAGTTTAAAACTATCTAGAGGAGTAAAACAAGGTTGTCCACTATCGGCATATCTATTTATTATTGCCATCGAAATGTTAGCTGTTAAGATTAGATCAAACAATAATATTAAGGGACTAGAAATCCGTGGCTTAAAAACGAAGGTGTCATTGTACGCTGATGATTCATGTTTTCTTTTAAAACCACAATTAGAGTCTCTCCATGGCCTCTTAGAGGATCTGGATTACTTTTGCTATCCTCTCTGGATTAAAACCAAAATTATGATAAATGTACCATATTACGTATTGGATCACAAAAAAAATGCACATTTTACATTACCATGTAGTTTACCAATTAAATGGTCTGATGGAGATGTGACATACTTGGTATAACAAATCCCAAAAGAAAGAAATGATCTCACTCCAATAAATTTTTATAGAAAGTTAGCAAAAATAGATAAGATCTTGCTACCATGCGAAAGGAAAATACCTGTCTATTTGTGGAAAAATCACCTGATTAACTCTTTAGTTATATCACTTACATAATTGCTTATGGTTTTGCCTACACCTAGTGACCTGCTTTTTAAATTATATTAACAAAAAATATTCAATTTTATTTGGAACGGCAAGCCAGATAAAATTAAAAGCCTATTTATATAATGAATATGAATTCGGTGGGCAGAAATTATTAAATATTAAAGCATTAGACCATTAGACCTTAAAATCCAAACTGGTTCTCTAGCAATTGGTACGAATGTCTCATCCTATATTTCAGGAAGGGCCTTTTCCCCTTTATTCAGATTACACCTGCTCACTTTCGGTCTGTTTGAAAAGGAAAATAATCTCCAAAATATCTTTATTTTTTAAACAAGCCTTAGAAAGTTTGGTGCAATTTCAGTTTAATCCACCCTGAAAGGACGGAACAAATAGTACAACAAATATTGTGGTTAAATTCAAATATACTAATTGATTTTAAAAAAACTATTTATCGAAGAAATGTTAAAAAAGGTATAATTTTTGTGAATGATATCATAAATAGGACTGTGGAGTTATGTCACACATGCAGCTAACACAGACATATGGAAATGTCTGTTCTACCCAAAATTACAACCAATTAATTGCAGCATTACCACAAAAATGGAAGAGGCAAGTAGAAGGGGAAAAATGTAAGGAACTTGTATGTCGGCCCTGTCTTAAAGAACATAAATGGTTAAAGAAAAGTGTGATAAATAAAAACATATACCAATTTCATTTAAGGACCAAAAAACTGACAGCTGTGCCATATAAATTGCAAAATAGTTGGGAAGAGATTTTCGATGTACCCATTCCATGGCACATGGTTTATGAATTGATACGCAAAACAACGCCGGATTCAAAACTTCGAATTTTAAATTTTAAATTACTATACAAAATTCTTGCAACTAATAGAATGTTATATATATGGGGGATACAATCTTCCCAGCTCTGCAGATTCTGCTGTGAGGAGGCAGAGTCATTAGATCATTTATTTTGGTATTGTACATATGTAGCTCGTTTTTGGTCACAGGTCCAGGAATGGCTGAAGAATTGCAACATTTGCCTAGAACTAACGCTACAGATAGCAATACTGGGTGATTTGAAAAGCCATAGTCAATCAATCAATAATATAATAATTATTTTAGCAAAAATGTTTATTTTTAATTTACAATCTGTAGAAGCTATGAGAATAGGAAGGTTCAAATATTTTGTGAAGCATCACAGCACAGTTGAAAAATATATGGCAAATAAAAATCCGAAATGGATGATGTTGGAAGATAGATGGGAAGGGTTGAGTGGAACTGAAGGGTGGGACTAATAACAAGATAAACAATGTAGGGCATACGGGATCTGTGAAATGTGTATAGGTTCGGAACTTTTGTGAAATAGCACAGTTACAAGTGGAAATCAAACTGGATGGACATCAGAAATAGAGGAAGGACTAAGAACAAACAAGAGAGAACTATTGCAAAGTAGACTGTCTGTAAAATGTGTATAAGATGTATAAATTGAAGGTAAAATATTAGTTTACTCCAATTGGGGGATCGGTGGTAGGGTTTAAGGGAATAATAATAAAGGTATATTACATTTACATTACATTTAAGTCATTTAGCAGACGCTCTTATCCAGAGCGACTTACAAATTGGTGCATTCACCTTATGATATCCAGTGGAACAACCACTTTACAATAGTGCATCTAACTCTTTTATTCTTTATATTCTTTAAAAAAGTATGTATGTCTATATAGGTATGTGTATGTATATATGTGTATATGTATGCATACGTGTATGGATATYTATATTTACCCKAAAAATATGGGGGATTGGAAATGATGCAGACATTTACATTGGAAGCAACATTCTTTCCGCAATATTAATTTAAGCTGATCCACCACTTAAAAAAAAAAAAAATTACGGTCGGGATGGAGGGCCACCTCTGAAACAGCATGTGTGTTTGGAGGGGAAGAAAACAGCTCACAGTGACCCCAGCGGCTGTTGTCTGAGTTCCCTGTCGGCTGGATAAGGAACAAAGGAAGTCTGAGTTCCCTGTCGGCTGGGAGAGGAACAAAGGAAGTCTGAGTTCCCTGTCGGCTGGGAGAGGCACAAAGGAAATCATTTCTACTCATTATTTACAATGTTTTGGTGGTGGTTTTCTATGGAGTGATTTCAGTGCCAACAGAAACTGTATTTGAATTCAATTTTAGTTTTCTTTTGTATTAAGATGTTGCATTTTAATGTAATACTTTTGAATTTGTAATGCACAAATGTAATAATTGAATTAATAAATTGAACTTTTATTTCATGAATTGAAACTGAATTGAAAGAATATTGTCAGAGAGAAGATTTWGCTTTTTTCTGACTAATGTCATGCAATTTGATTCATTTTGCCGTAGCGTGGAGAGAAATGTCTGCAGTTTTGAACATGATATCTGAGTGAGACTAATAAAGTCAATGCCCCCCCCCGGTCAGTTATTTGACCATGATTACTACACATTTAGAAAGCTGGCTACACTAACTTAACAATCAAAAAATGTTTAGCTGACATGGGCTATTTGAGCGATTGTCAGCGACCGATATAACGTGAAAAACTGCTGATGAACAACCAAATTTTGAAATTGGAGATCCCTGCTCGAGAACATGATCGTGCCTTGTGTTTCCCTTTGCGATGCTCACAAGCTGCGCAGGACACATTAGAAGGGAGTGTGACAAAATTTTCAGGCAATTGAAAGTGAGAGTTTGTGATCTGAATAAAGGGGAAAAAAGGCCATTATTGAACACGGGGTGAGCCATTCTTATGTTTGGATTTGTGCTCCCGAGTGACGCAGAGGTCTAAGGCACTGCATCTCAGTGCTAGAGGCGTCACTACAGACCCTGGTTTGATCCCGGGCTCTATCACAACCGGCTGTGATCGGGAGTCCTATAGGGCGGCACACAATTGGTCCAGCATCGTTTGGGTTAGGGGAGGGTTTGGCCGGGTAGGCCGTCATTGTAAAATAAGAATTTTGTTCTTAACTGACAAATCTAGTTTCTGTTAGTCACTGAAATCACTCTATAGTTTGGTCTCCAAAATTATTTTTCTTTCCTCAAAAACTTCCCTCCAGAATTACAGAATTTCACAACCATAAACTCCAACATGGAAATGATTTAGCCTGGACAAATTAGCATACTTGTTTGGTCCTGGTGGCTTAGTTAGTAAGGGCATGGTGATAGCATACAGAGTAGTGGGTTTGATTACCACTGAGGCCACATATACGTAAAATGTGTACACGCATGACTAAGTTGCTTTGGATAAAAGTGTCTGCTAATTGGCATCTTCTTTGTTTTGTTTTAGTAGGATCCCCGACAAGATGATCGCTTACCACAGACCGCAAAGGGCAAACTTGTGCCTTTACTAGAAATGTGGATCCCATGGAGCAGTCTCTCTCTTTCATCCTCTCCATCCCTCCATCTCTCCATCCCTCCATCTCTCCATCCCTCCATCTATCCATCCCTCCATCTATCCATCCCTCCGTCTCTCCATCCCTCCATCTTTCCCCATCCTCCCATCTCTCCATCCCTCCATCTCTCCATCCCTCCATCTCTCCATCCTCCCATCTCTCCATCCTCCCATTCTCTCCATCCCTCCATCTCTCCATCCTCCATCTTCCTCCATCTCTCCATCCCTCCATCTCTCCATCCCTCATCTCTCCATCCTCCCATCTCTCCATCATCCTTCTATCCTCCACTCTCCATCCTCCATCTCTCCTCCATCTCTCCATCCCTCCATCTCTCCATCCCTCCATCTATCCATCCTTCCAGCTGAGCAGATTCACAGACAGAAACTCTTCTAGAAGGGAGAGAAGCTTTGGGTGTGAAAAGGGTCAGCTGTGTGTGTGTTTGCCTGAACTCTCCTCATACTCCTCTACTGTAGCCAAATAGGCAAGGTGAAACAACCCCCGCTGTTCTAGCCACTGTTCTGCTCCTGACAGTTCCAAGAACTGCTCTAAAACTGGTCACATGCTAGGAACATTCAACATCTTCAGAGGTACCTCGCTGCTCCTAAATTGCCCGCATGGACTCTACTCATTTTACCCCACCACAAGTCCCTTACGTGATCCCCAAAGCCACCTCACTGCTCCTATGGACAGAATTAGGACAGCCACTGCATAGCGGGGAATTAAAGAAGAAAAGGAGAAGTAGACAGAGGAATAAGTAAAGAAATGTATGACACACAAAAGGAATGAGTAAAACCAGATGACAGGAGAAGATGCTTCTTACTAGGCTCCTGGGGGGAGTAGTTTTAACCTGTGTTCTTTCTCTGTCTCGTTCTTACTCTCTCTTCTGTCTTCTGTCTGTCTGTCTGTCTGTCTGTCTGTCTGTCTGTCTGTCTGTCTGTCTGTCTGTCTGTCTGTCTGTCTGTTGTCTGTCTGTCTGTCTGTGTCTGTCTGTCTGTCTGTCTGTCTGTCTGTCTGTCTGTCTGTCTGTCTGTCTGTCTGTCTGTCTCTGTCTGTCTGCTGTCTGTCTCGTCTCTGCTGTCTGCTCTGTCTGTCTGTCTGTCTGTCTGTCTGTCTGTCTGTCTGTCTGTCTGTCTGCTGTCTGTCTGTCTGTCTGTCTGTCTGTCTGTCTGTCTGTCTGTCTGTCTGTGCTCGCTTCTGTCTCTCTCCTCTATCTCTCCCTCATCCAACATGTCTACGCCTCCTATCCCGAAGGGCGCATCAAACGCAGGAGCGTCAGAATGGGGAAGCATCGTTCTCCGGTAGACGGACAGCCCCTTCTAATGTCTGCCGTTGGGAAGGTGAGGAACACCAGGGGGACGTGTTTGTACCCACATTTACCCAGCATGCCCTGTTAATTATTCAGCCAAACCGTCAGCCCGCCAGCGAGCCGTGGTGGTGCGCGATAGCGGGATGAGCTCAGCTAACCAGTGTTTAAAATGTCTGCAGTTTTAGTACAGAGAAGAAAAGTCAAGCATTGAGTCTTCTCTAACATGATACTGGCATGTTCAGATCGACTTAAGTCTTTCCCTTCTCTCGCTGTCTCTTCTCATCACACACTGCTTCTCGCTCTCCCTCACTCTCTCTTCTCTCTCTCTCTTCTCTCTCTCTCGCCTCTTCACTCCTCTCTTCTCTCTCTCCCTCGCTCTCTGGGCTCAGCTCTATCTCATTTCCTCTCGCTCTCCCTTCTCTCTGTGGTAAGAATCAGGGCGTTTCCCACCACTATACGGTGAGACTATTTATGTCATAACGTTACACTATAAAGATATGTGGGCTTATCTGACATTTAAGGACATCAAACAAATCTAATCCAAAACTCAAATGCACTCAATTTCAAACCCTCAATACGAGGAGTAGCTGTTTGAGTTAAGGACATGTTATAGAAAATAAACACCAATAAAAATGTGTCTCCTTTTATAGTGAACTTCTTTTTAAAAAAAGGGCCCAGCAAGATAGGGCTTGGTTAAAGTAGTGCACTATATAGGGAATAAGGGCTCTGGTTAAAAGTAGTGCACTATATAGGGAATAGGGCTCTGGTTAAAAGTAGTGCACTATGATAGGGAATAGGGTCCCTGGTTAAAAAAGTAGTGCACTATATAGGGAATAGGGGCCTTTGACCTTCAGTGTTGATGGGCTTTGGCTTGTTAATCAGCAGTTATCTGGTGCCTGAAAATATCATGTTTTATACACACGGACAAATCTGGGCGTTAAAGCAGCCGTCCAGCCCCTGCAACTTCCTGCTAAACACTCCTCAAACACCTTCTGACGGTTATTACTGAAGAGCACCTTCCACATACAGACTCACACAGAACACACAGAACACAGACACAGGAACACAGACACATCACACACACACACCACACACACACACACACAACTAACACCCACCAACACCCATACATTCACACACACACAGACACACACACACACGAAAGCTTGGATTAAGGTCCCCTAGATGTTTGATATAGGCCTGATGTAAAATAGTCTTTCAGGATTCTCCTTGGCTAGCCTGTCTTAGAAGCTTTTCTCTAAAATGGTCCACAACCAAACCAACACACACTGATGTCTCACTGTTCTCACCTAAGGGGCTAAAGAAACATGACTGTTGTAAAAAACTGCAATCTCACAGAGATACCAAGGCCAAAAAACTCATAATCGTGGCAGAGAGAAAAAGTCCTCCACGAAAAAGACTGAAGGTAGCGAAACAGACGTGTGTTCAGTGTGTGGGAGTTGTTGTTTCTCATATTTGTTGACTAGGAGGGGTTTGTTCCCAGCGTCACAGAGAGAAGACTGTGGTTCGTGTTATATTTCAGAGTGTGTGCTCTCAAGAACAGTTGAGACTTTGTCTGTCCGTGGACAATGAGGTTTGAGAATTCGGATGGAATGCTAGAAAGTGTGAAACCCATTGAAATTCATTGATCCTGCTTTTTTTTCAAATTGTTTTCTCTACTGACCAGCTATGTTCTCCTGCAGTGAATAAGTCTGGACTTATGAGTAATTAAACCTTGAAAACAGTTATCACTGTCTTCTGGAATTTAGAGGTGTCAGTGTGTGTACGTGTATGTGTGGTGTGTGTGTGTCATATGTGGGTCCCCTGTCCTGTGACGAGTTCTCGTATCTCCACGTCTCCAGTCTTGCGTAGCGGCCGTACCAGGGCAGGTATCCCAAAGTTCTTCAGGTGATCTTGTTGTCGTCGTTGCCTGCATAGACCAGGTTTCCTCAAGGCTCCACAGGCACTGCGGTGGAACCCTCAACTCAAGGTGGTCCCAACAGGTCTACCAGGCAGCTGGAATCCCACCCTGACGACGAATTTTTTCCTGATGATGAATCAGACAGAGAGAGAGAGAGAAATAGTGGGTGGATTGTATTGTATTGTATTTTAATTTGAC
>NW_019942907.1:7826-10491 GCF_002910315.2 Salvelinus sp. IW2-2015 | reverse complement strand
CCCTGTCGTAGCCCTTCTACCCTATGTAATCATGCTCATGTGACTAAATGGGTACGAACCAGGTCTTCTGCATGTCATAAGACATTTTTTCGGTGGGGGAGTGTAGGGGGTATATTAGTCTTAATATTTCAGATAGATTCTAGGTTCTATCAAAGTAATTGTTTGCATCAGTTTGTCAACTTCATACACAGACAATGAATGCAATATAAATTGCAATTTAATATTTTTTTTTGTTAATATTTTTTATAATAAAACAGGCTTCTACTTCCAGTGAAGAGATACCTCTTACAGACACAGTATATTTTACATGAGTTTACATGAGTTATCTTTTGTTTGTTTTTAGTCCCAGCCTTTAGCTCCCCTCAACCCTCCCATCTATCTCTGAAGATCATCCAGTCCCATCCTTCAGCTCCCCTCAACCCCTCCCATCTATCTCTGAAGACCATCCAGTCCCATCCTTCAGCTCCCCTCAACCCCTCCCATCTATCTCTGAACACCATCCAGTCCCTGTCTTCAGCTCCCCTCAACCCCTCCCATCTATCTCTGAAGACCATCCAGTCCCATCCTTCAGCTCCCCCTCAACCCCTCCCATCTATCTCTGAACACCATCCAGTCCCTGTCTTCAGCTCCCCTCAACCCCTCCCATCTATCTCTGAAGACCATCCAGTCCCATCCTTCAGCTCCCCTCAACCCCTCCCATCTATCTCTGAAAACCATCCAGTCCCTGTCTTCAGCTCCCCTCAACCCCTCCCATCTATCTCTGAAGACCATCCAGTCCCATCCTTCAGCTCCCCTCAACCCCTCCCATCTATATCTGAAGACCATCCAGTCCCAGCCTTCAGCTCCCCTCAACCCCTCCCATCTATCTCTGAAGATCATCCAGTCCAGCTTTCAGCTCCCCTCAACCCCTCCCATCTATTTCTGAAGACCATCCAGTCCCATCCTTCAGCTCCCCTCAACCCCTTCCATCTATCTCTGAAGACCATCCAGTTTTGATTTCTGTTTGCCATATATTTTTCTACTGGTGTGTGATGTGTCACAAAGTTTCTGCACCTTTCTATTCTCATAGTTTCTACAGATTGTAAATTAAAGATAAACATTTTTGGGAAGAGTATTATTATATTATTGATCGATTGACTGTGACTTTTCAGATCACCCAGCAGAGCTATTTGCAGAGTTATCTCCATGTTAATGTTTCAATTCTTCAGGCATTGCTAAACCTGCGACCAAAAACAAGCAGCATATGGACAGTACCAAAACAAGTGATCTAATGATTCTGGCTTCGTTTTGTTTATTAGTTCATAAACCATGTGCCATGGAATCGGTACATCGAAAATCTCTTTCCAACTATTTTGCGATCTTTATGGTACAGCTGTCAATATTTTGGTCCTTAAATTAAACTGGTATACATTTTTTTTTATCACAATTTTCTTTAACCAATTTTGGTCTTTAATGCAGGGCCAATAAACAAGTTCCTTACCCTCCCCCTTCCACTGGCCTCTTTCATTTTTGCGGTCCTGCTGCAATTAGTTGGTTGAAATTTTGGGTAGAGCAGACATTTCCATATATTTTTGTTAGCTGCATGTGTGACATAACTCCACCAGTCCTATTTATTATATAATTTACAAAGATAATATATATATATATATTATTTTTCTTCCAAAATAATGTTTTCTTTTATCATTTAGTATATTTAAGTTTAACCACAATATATGTTCTAATATTTTTTCTGTCTTTTCTGGTAGATATAATAATAATAATAATAATAATAATAATAATAATAATAATAGCAATATTTTGGAGATTGTTTCATTTTCAGGCAATTGAAAGTGAGAGTTTGTGATCTGAATAAAGGGGAAAAAAGGCCATTATTGAACACGGGGTGAGCCATTCTTAGTTTGGATTTGTGCTCCCGAGTGACGCAGAGGTCTAAGGCACTGCATCTCAGTGCTAGAGGCGTCACTACAGACCCTGGTTTGATCCCGGGCTCTATCACAACCGGCTGTGATCGGGAGTCCTATAGGGCGGCACACAATTGGTCCAGCATCGTTTGGGTTAGGGGAGGGTTTGGCCGGGTAGGCCGTCATTGTAAAATAAGAATTTGTTCTTAACTGACAAATCTAGTTTCTGTTAGTCACTGAAATCACTCTATAGTTTGGTCTCCAAAATTATTTTTCTTTCCTCAAAAACTTCCCTCCAGAATTACAGAATTTCACAACCATAAACTCCAAGCCCATCAGCCACCGATCAGCCATCATCGCCAACATCGCCCCATCCCTCGCACCCTCCCATCTGCCGCCCCACCCATCAAGCCACTCAATCCACCATACACCCCCCCACCATCACCCACCATCACCCACCATCACCCACCATCAGCCATCATCAGCCACCATCAGCCCACCATCAGCCACCATCAGCAACCATCAGCTACCGTCCCCCCACCATCAGCCCCGCTGCCCACAAATGAGAGTAGTGTCACATGTCAAATCCTGTGGCAGTTGTCCATTCCATTATATCTATGGTTATTAGTCTTCAGGTGAAAAACGTGTTGTTTATTTTTTATGTGGCGCTCATAAATCTATCTATCACTCTGAAGAGAGGGGAGGGAAAGGGGGGGAGAGAACAAAGAGAGGAGGGGAGAGACGGGAGGGGGAGGACAAAGAGA
>NW_019942907.1:0-4990 GCF_002910315.2 Salvelinus sp. IW2-2015 | reverse complement strand
CAACATGGAAATGATTTAGCCTGGACAAATTAGCATACTTGTTTGGTCCTGGTGGCTTAGTTAGTAAGGGCATGGTGTAGCATACAGAGTAGTGGGTTTGATTACCACTGAGGCCACATATACGTAAAATGTGTACACCGATGACTAAGTTGCTTTGGATAAAAGTGTCTGCTAATTGGCATCTTCTTTGTTTTGTTTTAGTAGGATCCCCGACAAGATGATCGCTTACCACAGACCGCAAAGGCAAACTTGTGCCTTTACTAGAAATGTGGATCCCATGGAGCAGTCTCTCTCTTTCATCTCTCCATCCCTCCATCTCTCCATCCCTCCATCTCTCCATCCCTCCATCTATCCATCCCTCCATCTATCCATCCCTCCGTCTCTCCATCCCTCCATCTTTCCATCCTCCCATCTCTCACTCCCTCCATCTCTCCATCCCTCCATCTCTCCATCCTCCCATCTCTCCATCCTCATCTCTCCATCCCTCCATCTCTCCATCCTCCATCTCTCCTCCATCTCTCCATCCCTCCTCCATCTCTCCATCCCTCCATCTCTCCATCCCTCCATCTCTCCATCCTCCCATCTCTCCATCCCTCCATCTCTCCATCCTCCATCTCTCCTCCATCTCTCCATCCCTCCATCTCTCCATCCCTCCATCTATCCATCCTTCCAGCTGAGCAGATCACAGACAGAAACTCTTCTAGAAGAGAGAAGCTTTGGGTGTGAAAAGGGTCAGCTGTGTGTGTGTTTGCCTGAACTCTCCCATACTCCTCTACTGTAGCCAAATAGGCAACGGTGAAACAACCCCCGCTGTTCTAGCCACTGTTCTGCTCCTGACAGTTCCAAGAACTGCTCTAAAACTGGTCACATGCTAGGAACATTCAACATCTTCAGAGGTACCTCGCTGCTCCCTAAATTGCCCGCATGGACTCTACTCATTTTACCCCACCACAAGTCCCCTTACGTGATCCCCAAAGCCACCTCCACTGCTCCTATGGACAGAATTAGGACAGCCACTGCATAGCGGGGAATTAAAGAAGAAAAGGAGGAGTAGACAGAGGAATAAGTAAAGAAATGTATGACACACAAAAGGAATGAGTAAAACCAGATGACAGGAGAAGATGCTTCTTACTAGGCTCCTGGGGAGTAGTTTAACCTGTGTTCTTTCTCTGTCTCTGTTCTTACTCTCATTCTGTCTGTCTGTCTGTCTGTCTGTCTGTCTGTCTGTCTGTCTGTCTGTCTGTCTGTCTGTCTGTCTGTCTGTCTGTCTGTCTCTGTCTGTCTGTCTGTCTGTCTGTCTGTCTGTCTGTCTGTCTGTCTGTCTGTCTGTCTGTCTGTCTGTCTGTCTGTCTGCCTGTCTGCCTGCCTGCCTGTCTGTCTGTCTGTCTGTCTGTCTTTCTGTCTGTCTGTCTGTCTGTCTGTCTGTCTGTCTGTCGTCTGTCTGCCTGTCTGTCTCTCTCCCTCTATCTCTCCCTCATCCAACATGTCTACGCCTCCTATCCCGAAGGGCGCATCAAACAGCAGAGCGGTCAGAATGGGGAAGCATCGTTCTCCGGTAGACGGACAGCCCCTTCTAATGTCTGCCGTTGGGAAGGTGAGGAACACCAGGGGGACGTGTTTGTACCACATTTACCCAGCATGCCCTGTTAATTATTCAGCCAAACCGTCAGCCCCGAGAGAGATTTGTGACCTGTTGCCACAAGAAAAGGGCAACCAGTGAAGAACAAACACCATTGTAAATACAACCCATATTTATGTTTATTTATTTTCCCTTTCGTACTTTATCCATTTGCACATCCTTACAACACTGTATATAAACATAATATGACATTTGAAATGTCTTTATTCTTTTGGAACTTCTGTGAGCGTAATGTTTACTGTTCATTTTTATTGTTTATTTCAGTTTTATTTATTATCTACATCAGTTGCTTTGGCAATGTTAACATATGTTTCCCACGCCAATAAAGCCCCTTGAATTGAATTGAGATAAAGAGAGATTGATGGAGTGGATTGTGTTGACTCAAAGTCTGAGACGCTTTTACCTTACCTTTAGTTCCCTATTGACRTTTTTGTCACTTTAATTTGGGTTGCCTCTCCCTGACAATATCCTCTTCATCTAATGGTTACTAATCTCACGTTGAAAAGTAGGAGGAAATCCCTTGACATTTGCCAGCTAATTCAACATTGTTCTCAAGTCGAGGTGAACCAAAAGGTTTTTTGGGCTGTTCCCTCAAATGGCACACTATTCCCTTTCTAGTGCACTACTTTTGACCAGGGCCAATATAGGACATAGGGTGCAATTTGGAACACACCTGGACTGATATGTGGTACTTGGCGCAAACTGCATAGCCTTTAATTCCTTTCCCTCGACTCCCCAAGCCCCTGAGTATTTTCCCATTGGCATTTGCTCAGCGTTCCATGCTAACACACAACTTAATCAGAATGGATGGTTCAATTTCAACCGGTGCAACATCCCCGTCCCACGCTGTCGTCTCATATAATACAGGACCGCAAAGGTGTAAACCTCAGTAGATACGAGAGAAAATGATTCTATGAAAGCTGTTGCCAAGATACAGTGGAGAAAGAGAGAGAGGGGGGAGGAGCTGAATAGAGCAGGAGAGGAAGACGAGAGAAGAAGAGAAGTTCAGTAGCTGAGAGAAGTTTAACTAGCTAGCTTCCCTGGGCTGGCATCATTAGCGACATTACCCCATCGTCACCCTTGTCATTCTCTCTCTATATACCATTCCCCTAGCCAAGAAAAGCTTTTGAACAGTCGTGGTGTGGAATGCAGCTTGTTAGTCAACGCCCCGGCAGTAGGCCGGGGCGCCATGACAGATGGACTGTTTAAACACTCACTCCTCACCATGTCATCTTGTTTAATGAAAGGCAATCAGTCTGCTTCCTTGTTTTAACAGACATTAAACCAGAGAGAGAGAGAGAGAGAAGTCTTGACATTTAGGAAACAATCACAGGCATAGTCGAATGTCAAGGACACATTGTCAAAGTATTGAGCGTTTCTCTGTGTAGGATAAGAGTTCTTGTCTAGTGATTATAGAGGGTCATAGAATTGGCCACTCTCAGTAGAAATTGATATCAAAGGCTTGTCCTTTAACTTGAGGTCTATTTCTAATAGAAACACAATGGCTGTGAATAAATCATGGCTATTCACCTTTTTCTCCAGCTGTGTCTGTACTAGAGCACGTTGTCTGTGCGTGTGTCTGTCTGTGTGTACGTGTGTGTGTGTTATTGTCCCTGTGCCCCTGGAAATGTCAGCCACACACTCCACTGACCCCACTGGCGATGGGAAAAGGTAGAGAGGGACAGGTACAGGGGGACAGTCAGAGGAGGACAGTCAGAGGGGGACAGTCAGAGGGGGACAGTCAACAGTCAGAGCAGGGACAGGACAGAGGGACAGTCAGAGGAGGACAGTCAGAGCAGGACGAGTCAAATCGGGGAAGTCAGAGGGGACCAGTCATGGAGGGGACAGTCGGAGGGGGACAGGTCCAGAGGGGAACAGTCAGAGGGCGCGACAGTCAGCAGGAGGGACAGTCGGAGGTGCGGCGACAGTCGGAGGCGGGACAGTCGAGAGGGCGACAGTCAGAGCGGGACAGTCGGGAGCGGCGACAGTCAGAGGGGACAGTCAGAGGGGGACAGTCGTAGAGGGGACCAGTCGAGGGACCAGTCAGAGCGGAAACAGGCAGAGAGGACATGTATCATGGAGCGCGCGACAGATAGAAGGGGAACAGGCGAGAGGGGACAGTCATAGAAGGGCGGACATTGTAGCAGTGGAAAGGTTAGACCGGAACAGGTAGAGCGCGGACAGATAGAGGGAAACAGGTAAGAGCGGACAGAATAACGAGGAACACGGAGAGGGGAACAGACGTAGATCAGGAACAGGTAGAGGGAACAGGTAAGGAAACAGATTAGAACAGGGAAACAAGTAGGGGGACAGGTAGAGAGGGAACAATCTAAAGAGGGAACAGTTAGAGCCCGAAACAGATATAGACGGAAACCAGGTAGAGGGGACAGGTAGAGCAACACACGAAGACGGGACAGGTACGCAAGCGGACATATAGAAGCGAACCAGGATAGAGCGCGAACACGACATAGACTGAACAGAGTAGACGCGAAACACACATATTAGAAGGGAGACAAGCATAGAAGGGACAGGTAGATGCGACAGTAGATGCGGGACAGGTAGGACTGGGACAGTAGAATGGGAACAGATAGATAGGGAAACAGGATTACGAAGGAACACAAATAGGGCGAAACCAGATAGAGGAACAGTAGAGGAAACAGTTAGCACGGGAACAGGACGGGGGGGACAGGATTAGAGCAAACAGAGAGAGGACCAGGTGAGAGCCGGACATCATAGAGCGGAACAGATAGACCGGGACACAGGTAGAGGAACAACAAGCAGGGAACAGATAAGCGGAACAGTAGAAGGGAAACAGGTAAGAGCAGGAACGAGATTAGAGCAACAAAGAGGAGAACAGAAGAAGGGAACAGTGCTAGAGGGAACAAATAGAGGGAACAGATAGAGGGGACAGTAGAGCGGAACAGGTGAGAGGAACCAGGTATGGGGGACAAGTAGAGCAAAAACAGATAGAGGGACAGGTAGAAGGGCGACATATAGGGGAAACAGATAGATGGGCGAACAGATACGTAGAGGAGAAACCAAATAGAGGGGAACATTAAGAGGAAACAGTTAGACGAACACGTTCAGCACGGGGGACAGTAGAAGCAAAACAGCTAGAGGCCGACAACTATAGACAGGCGAACATATAGAGGAGAAAACAATAAGGCGAAACCAGATAGATTGAACAGATAGCAGGAACAGGATATAAGAGCGGACAGGTCCCAGATGACAGGTAGATGGACACAGTAGAGGAACAGATTATAGCGGACAAAGGTAGCATGACAGGTAACGGACATGATAGAGCGGAACGTTAATGGGAACAGATTAGAGCGGGCAAATTCCTCTTCTCCC